>NC_142067.1:115276219-115576219 GCF_059756535.1 Pantherophis guttatus | reverse complement strand
AGAATTTTTACTACCGGTTCTCCGAACTACTCAAAATTTCCGCTACCGGTTCTCCAGAACTGGTCAGAACCTGCTGAAACCCACCTCTGCTTCAATGCCACAATCAGTCCAGAATCATGTTAAGAAGCTTGTGGATTACAATATTCATATTGCATTTCATATTTAGCATTCATATTGCATTTCATATTCAATATTCATATTTGAATTTCATATTCAATATTCATATCTGAATTTCATATTCAATATTCATATTTGAATTTCATATTCAATATTCATATCTGAATTTCATATTCAATATTCATATCTGAATTTCATATTCAATATTCATATCTGAATTTCATATTCAATATTCATATTTGAATTTCATATTCAATATTCATATCTGAATTTCATATTCAATATTCATATTTGAATTTCATATTCAATATTCATATCTGAATTTCATATTCAATATTCATATTTGAATTTCATATTCAATATTCATATTTGAATTTCATATTCAAGTCTGAATATGGCCATTGTAAAAGACCAGACATTCTGGTTCAAACTCTTGAATTGTATCTCCAGCAATTCAGGGTGATTGCAGCCAAGCCTTATTAAACATCCTGGGTGACTCGAATAGACCTCCAATGACATCTGTGTTGCTCTGACTTCATTTAAAGATCAAAGGAATACGCGCATATTATGGAACCACGGTTTCCTCTTTTCTCCAAATCCAGCAACGGACCGCAGTTTCCTCTTTTTTTTTGTCCGAATCTGACAACGGTGGCCTTCAGTTTCAGAAAATCTGGATGTTTGTGGAGAGTTCAGTGAGAAGCCCTAGAGTTACTGGAGATCTAATTAGAATAGATCTCATTAGCAGCTATCATTAAGGCATAATTAAAGGGAATGTTTCACTGTTGTGCTACATCCATCGTGCAGTTCGCTAGAAAGAAACTTGTGACGTCTGTCATTAGTTTCCCTCAACAACCTAACAGCAATTTTTAAATAATAGTGAAGATTTATACTCTTGATAATTAAAAAGTTATGTCCCAGAGTCAAAGCTCTTCCTTCCTTCCTTCCTTCCTTCCTTCCTTCCTTCCTTCCTTCCTTCCTTCCTTCCTTCCTTCCTTCCTTCCTTCCTTCCTTCATCTCTCTCTCCCTCCCTCCTTCCTTCCATCCCTCCCTCCTTCTTTCCTTTTCCAAGTGTAATTGCTAACACACATCCCAAAAGGCATTTCTTCAAAACCCTGGCAGATGAGGCATGCCTATAGGAAGTTCTCAATTTACAACCATTCATTTAGTGACCATTCAAATAGCACTGAAAAACTAACACCTGGTCATTATGACTGTTGCACCATCCCTACAAGTCATGTGATCCAAATCTGGGCACTTATTTACAATGGTTACAGTATCTCAGGATCATGTGATCACCACATGCAACCTTCTCAGCCGGTTTCTGACAAAGAAAGTCCATGGGGAAAGCCGGGTTCATTTAATGACCACGTGATTCACTTAACAACTGTAGAGACTCACTATACAAGCAGGGCGAGAAAGGTTGTAAAATCAACCTTAAGAACTGTTTTTGTTTTTCGATGGACATTCCGGTTGAAGCTGAGACATATCTCTGGAATGCTACTTAGTATAATACGACTTTGTATAGACTTTCTTGTTTTTCTCTGAAGAGGTTTCACTTCTCAGCCAAGAGGCTTCTTCAGTTCTGAGTGAATGGCGGCCTCCAAGTGGCCTCAACAACTCTCAGAGAGAGTGCTAATGACCAAGTGACTTCAAGGAATATGAATCCTTCCACTCCCCACCATCCAGTCAGAGCTGAATAAGCTTCTTGGATGAGTGTTCTGCCCCAGCTCCGGATTCCCAAGGATATTAACACATACCAATGGTCCTTATCAAATTTATTAAGTAGCAAGAATAAACCAAAGTCCATCAAGGTTGGCAACCAGCCCAGAAAGCAAGATACGATAAGACGTTTCCAAAAATGCTCTGATGATAATTACAAGTTGTTTCTAGCAAGAAACTTACTAACGGTGTGTGACTTAAATAGGTTAAGGGAGTGGCCAATTATCCTCAAGCCTTACTGTCGAGGAGACCTCCTCCTCTTGAGTAGCCACTCCTGCCTTTTGGCAGCCCTGCGTGCTTGAGCATTGAGGAGAGGCTCCTCCACTTCACTCTCTCCACTTGAAGGAGCCTCTGGAGGTTCTGAAGGCCCTGGCTGAGTCTCTGCCTCTGGCACCACATCCTCTTCAGCCTCCTCGCTGTCCGACGTGAGCGCCGGCTGCGCCGGCTGCTGGCGCAACACCACACCAGCCTCCTCGTCGTCGGGATCAGCCACGATCTGTGCAGGCTGCTGGTGGGCCACAACAATGAGAAGCGAAATGTTTTCAAAGAAAAACAAGAAAGTCCAGTTGCCTCTTGAAAAAGTACCTTTGGGACAACCATGACCCGGATGACCGAGAATCTTCATAGACATTTAGTTATGCAGAGCTGATGAAGCTTCTTAAAAAAGAAGTGAAATGTCTTCAAAGAAAAATCAGAAAGTCCAGTTGCTTCTTGAAAAAGCACCTTTGGGACAACCATGACCCGGATGACTGAGAATCTCCATAGTTATTTAATATAATACTGCAAAATTTGAGACTCCGTAATATAATACAACAGGATTGTAGAAATCCTAATTGTGTTTTTGGACAGTGTGCAGCTTTTTAATCTGCTGCAAGTAGGAAGGTGCCATTCTTTCCCTTCATTTGATTCTTCCCCTTCAGTAGCCAAAATGAGTGGGAGGCTGGAGATATCTGAGTCATCCAGTGCTTCTATAAATAAATCCATGGCCTGCTTTGTAACTTAAATAAATCGTAAGTTACACACCTTCATTTGCACTCGTCCGTAAATGTATGTAAGCCTGGATCAAGAGTTCCTGTGCCTGTGGACCAGTGGTGAAATCCAATTTTTTTTACTACCGGTTCTGTGGGCTTGGAGGGCATGGTGTGGCTTGGTGGGCGTGGCTTGATGGGTATAGCAGGGGAAGGATACTGCAAAATCTGCATTCCCACCCCACTCCAGGGGAAGGATACTGCAAAATCCCCATTCCCTCCCCATTCCTGGGGGAAGAATATTGCAAAATCTCCATTCCCACCCTACTCTGGGGCCAGCCAGAGGTGGCATTTGCTGGTTCTCGGAACTACTCAAAATTTCCGCTACTGGTTCTCCAGAACCTGCCAGATTTCACCCCTGCTGTGGACCTCAGCTTCCAGGACTCCCAGCCAAGAAACAATGGATGGAAACTAATCAAGGAGAGAAGCAACCTAGAACTTAGGAGAAATTTCCTAACAGTGGGAACAATCAACCAGTGGAACGGTTTGCCTTCAGAAATTGTGGGTGCTCCATCACTGGAGGCTTTTAAGAAGAGATTGGGCAGCCATTTTATCTGAAATGGTATAGGGTTTCCTGCTTTGAGCAGGGGGTTGGATTAGAAGACCCCCAACTCTGTTATTCTGTTGCTCTGTTAATATGTTTGTCATTGAGAATGATGGAAACCTAAGACGCTGAGCTTGTCGATTAGAAAGGTCAGCAGTTTATTTATTTATTTTTTATATTTCTATACCGCCTTTCTCCCGTAGGACTCAAGGCGGTGTACAGTCAAGAAAAATATAGATACACAAACATCATAAAATTGCTAGTTAAAATTATTATTATAACATAGTTTGGCCCAATTAAATAGAACCTAAAATTAGATAACATTTTAAAAACATTCACATGTTCATATGTTTAGCCCCGCTTGTTGGAACATCAGGGTTTTGAGGGCACGGCAGAAAGCACGGAGATCAGGGATATTTCGTATCTCCGGGGGCAGTTCATTCCAAAGGGTTGGAGCCCTCACAGAGAAGGCCCTCCCCCTGGGAGTCGCCAGTCGGCATAATTTGACCGACGGTACCCTGAGTAGTCCCTCCCTGTGAGAACGAACTGGTCAGTGGGAGGCTATTGGTGGCAAAAGACGGTCTCGTAGGTACCCAGGTCCTAAGCTATGGAGCGCTTTAAAGGTGATAACTAACACCTTGAATCGTTTAGCGGTTCGAATCCCTAGTATAGGTCTCCTGCGTGAGCAGGGGGTTGGACTAGTTGACCTCCAAGGTCCCTTCCAACTCTGTTACTGTTATTATTATTATAAGTCCATCATGGTGAGAGATAAGTATATTTGGGAGACCAGAATGTTTTGTGCAGTACTCTGTTTCAATTGGAAAAGGATTAGAATGACTGCCCAGGACGTATTCAAGGCAGAAAACATAGCCAGCTGTTGTCGTTTTCATGGCCAGTACATTTGCTCAAACACAAGGGCTTCATTGTGTTAGAGTACGGATCTACTCCTCTCCATCCCAGCTGCGCTCTGAAACATTCTCTCACACTCCTTGCTTGTAATGGCAAGTAAGGATACACTGTCCTTATAAAGAGAAAGACGGACAACTTGAACTCAAAACCATTTTTCCGAGAAGAATTGGGACCCCAAAGGATAGGTCAGGGGTCAGCAACCCACGGCTCTGGAGCCGCATGTGGCTCTTTCATCCCTCTGCTGCGGCTTCCTGTCGCCGGTCAGCTCCACAATTGATAGGGCTCCCGGTTAGGACAGGTAGAAGAAAAAAGATGCCGTGCTAGGAGGAGACTCTATGGTGGGGGAACCGGACTTCCGGTCAGCTCCAGAATTGAATGTGGGGCTTCCGATTAGGACTTTTGTGGCTCTTTTGAGTGTTTAAGGTTGCCGACCCCTGGGATAGGCGGTATTTTTCAAGCCAGTTGCATAATGAACAACTTTTAAAAAAGCAACAATAAAGGCAAAGCAAAGAAACGAGATGAAAGCTTTATTTAGCGGAGGTGAGAAGAGAGGAGTCAAGAGAAAAACTGAAGGAGGCATGCAATTTCGAACTGATCTCCCATAGCAAATTAAGAATGGTGGGAACCTAAGAACCGGGTAAAGTGAAGTATGATGTGAGAATTGTCTTTGGCTTTGTCATCTTATGGAATGTATCTGGAGGGTACATTCACTCACTAGGAGCCAGCTATGTATTAGACAAAGCGGAGCAGTCTACCAATCAAATGCAGATTAACAATAAAGGAGAATATTTGTAGTTCAGGGTGGAAAGGAGGGGTCCTTGGTCGTCGTCGTCTTCTTCTTCTTCTTCTTCTTCTTCTTCTTCTTCTTCTTCTTCTTCTTCTTCTTCTTCTTCTTCTTCTTCTTCTTCTTCTTCTTTTCTTCCTCCTCCTCCTCCTCCCCCCCCCCCTCCTCCTCCTCCTCCTCCTCCTCCTCCTCCTCCTCCTCCTCCTCCTCTACTCATTTCAGCACGGTCCATAATTTTCTTAATAATTTCATCTTCAGTAGGTTTCTTCTTCTTCTTCTTCTTCTTCTTCTTCTTCTTCTTCTTCTTCTTCTTCTTCTTCTTCTTCTTCTTCTTCTTCTTCTTCTTCTTCTTCTTCTTCTTCTTCTTCTTCTTCTTCTTCTTCTTCTTCTTCCTCCTCCTCCTCCTCCTCCTCCTCCTCCTCTTCTTTCCTGAAAACCCTACTCCCTTCTAGCACTGATGATGTTACCTAGTTAAGGTAATGAAATGTCAGCAAGAAAACAAGTAAGCTCAGAGAGCACCAGGGACCCCCTCAAATGCATATTAGTCAACGCAATAATTTTTCCAATTGCTACTTATGGCTGCGAAACGTGGACTCTGAAAAAAGGTGGATAGGAGAAGGGTAAACACTTTTGAATTATGTTGTTGGAGATGACTTTTATACATCCCATGGGCTGCAAAAGTGACAAGCAAAGAAGTCCTCCATCGAACCTCACCAAAATAGCTCACCAAAATTCACTCGAAGCCAAGATTGCCAAGAAACAAAGGCTATCCTCCTTTGGCCATGTCATGTGAGCTGACTCGCTCAAAAAGTCAGTCATGCTGGTTGGGATCAGTGGAAAAAGGAGAAGCGGCTGCCCTAGTATCTGGACAGAAAATGACAGAAAAGAACAAAATCATCTGGACAGACAGAAGTACTGTAAGTTTTTAACCAAAAGAGGACTATATTATATCAAGAGCCATGGTGGCGCAGTGGTTAGAGTGCAGTACTGCAGGCTACTTCTGCTGACTGCCAGCTGCCTGCAATTTGACAGTTCAAATCTCACCAGGCTCAAGGTTGACTCATCCTTCCGAGGTGGGTAAAATGAGGACCCAGATTGTTGGGGGCCATAGGCTGACTCTTTAAACCGCTTAGAGTGGGCTGTAAAGAACTGTGAAGCAGTATATAAGTGCTATTGCTATATTGGGACTCATTGCACCTTGGTTGGGTGCACAACTCTGTATCATAGGACAGGTAGACCTCGACTTACGACCAGAATTGAGCCCAACATTTCTGTTGCCAAGCAAGACAGTTGTTCAGTGAGTTTTTCTCCCGTTTTAGATCTTTCTTGACAGAGTTGTTAATTGAATCACTGCATTTGCTAAGCTGGTAACACGGGTTATTAAATGAATCTGGTTTCCCCATTATTTTGGTTGTCGGATGGTCACAAAAGTTGATCACATGACTCCGGGAGATTGCCAGTTGCCGAGCATCCAAATTTTGATCACGTGACCATGGGGATGCTGCAAGGGTCATATATATGAAAAACATAAGTCATTTTTTTCAGTGCCCTTGTAACTTCCAATGGTCACTTAATGACATGTATAAATGACATGAGGTGATCTCTATAGAGATCACCTCATATCCAGAAGTAAGGTAAAGGTAAAGGTTCCCCTCCTTTCAAAGTCGAAGAGCCAGCGCTGTCCAAAGATGTCTCTGTGGTCATGTGGCCGGCATGACTAAATGCCAAAGGCGCACAGAACGTTGTTACCTTCCCACCAAAGGCGGTCCCTATTTTTCTACTTGCATTTCTTACGTGCTTTCGAACTGCTAGGTTGGCAGAAGCTGGGACAAGTAATGGGAGCTCACCCCATTATGCGGCTCTAGGGATTCGAACCGCTGAACTGCCGACCTTTCAATCGATAAGCTCAGCATCTTAGCCACTGAGCCACCACATCCCTCCAGAACTACTTTTCCTGATAATCAGAATGTATGTATGTATGTATGTATGTATGTATGTATGTATGTATGTATGTATGTAATTAGGCAACAAGTTACGAGTTTGCTCAGTACCATTTATTTACAAAGTCCTTTCGTGCTGTTCCAATCATTTTGACTCTGTTTGGTGATGAGTTGCGCTCCGAACTGAATGGACAACGAAACGATTCTTTCAGGAGCCTTAGTAAAGCCCAGCCTTTGCAGTGGCAATAGAAAGTGGAGCCAGGATAAAAATGTGTTATGCTGTCTATGGCTATCTTTGTTCTCCTCTGTGCTTTGCTGCTGGCTGGACTCTCACCGCACAGAAAAGAACAGGACAAGAGGTCTAAAGCATGGCATGAGGACACTGGCAGTGTCATGGAGGGTGGGACTGGAAATGGCACAAAAAGGCTCTGGGATCTAATCTGGTGAAAACATATAAAGAACGGTTGCTAGAACTGGGTATGTCTAGTCTGATGAAAAGAAGGACTAGGGGCAGTGGTGGGATTCAAGTAATTTAACAACCGGTTCTCTGCCCTAATGATTTCTTCCAACAACCAGTTTGCCAAATTGCTCAGAAAGTTAACAACTGGTTCTCCCGAAGTGGTGCGAACCGGCTGAATCCCACCACTGACTAGGGATGACATGATAGCAGCATTCCAATATCTCAGGAGCTGCCACAAACAAGAGGGAGCAAAGCTATTTTCCAAAGCACCTGAGGGCAGGCCAAGAAGCAATGGATGGAAACTAACCAAGGAGAGAAGCAACCTGGAACTAAGGAGAAATTTCCTGACAGTTAGAACAATTAATCACTGGAACACCTTGCCTCCAGAAATTGTGAATACTCCAACCCTGGAAGTTTTTAAGAAGATGTTGGATAACCATTTGTCTGAAGTGCTATAGGGTTTCCTGCCTAAGCAGGGGGTTGGACTAGAAGACCTCCAAGGTCCCTTCCAACTCCTCTCCTCTCCTCTCCTCTCCTCTCCTCTCCTCTCCTCTCCTCTAGTCTAGTCTAGTCTAGTCTAGTCTAGTCCACTCCACTCCACTCCACTCCACTCCACTCCACTCCACTCCACTCCAAGGACTAGAGGTGACATAATTGCAGTGTCCCAATATTTGAGGGGCTTCCACAAAGAAGAGGAGGGGGTCAACCTATTCTCCAAAGCACCTGAAGGCAGGACAAACATGTGATTAATTCACCGTAGCTATTTTACACAACTAATGTAGCAAACCCTTTTGCATTACTACTCTTTTGCATTTTAGTATTTAATGACTATGGGCCGTCACAGTTTAAGGATTGATATTATACTATAGTTAGGCTACGTGTAACTGACTGATTGGATGCCAAATTGTGATTTTAATAAAGCAGTAGCAATAACACTTAGACTTATATACTGCTTCACAGTCCTCTCTAAGCAGTTTACAGAGTCAGCCTCCAACAATATGGGTCCTCATTTTACCCACCTTGGAAGGATGGAAGGCTGAGTCTACCTTGAGCCTGGTGAGAATTGAACTGCTGAACTGCAGCTAGCAGTCAGCAGAAGTAGCCTGCAGTACTGGACTCTAACCACTGTACCACCAGGGGTCATAGATTTTATCTGTTATTTTTTACTTTATTCTAGAATTTTTAACTGGATATTCCTTGAGGGTTTTTATTTATTCTGGTCTCTTTGACTTTGACTGTAATAAACCTGATTTGATTTGATTTTTTTTTTTGACGGAAACTAACCATGGAGAGATCCAACCTAGAACTTTCTTGACAGTGAGAACAATTAACCAGTGGAATGACTTGCATTCAGAAGTTGTTGGGTGTCCCATCACTGGAGGTTCTTAAAAAGAGATTGGACAGCTACTTGTCTGGAAGGTCTCCTGCTTGAGCTGAGGATTGGACTAGAAGACCTCGAAGGTGCCTTCCAACCAGTGGTGAAATTCCATTTTTTTTTTACTACTGGGCCTGTGGTCATGGCTTGGTGGGCGTGGTGTGACTTGGGTGTGGCTTGGTGGGCATGGCAGGGGAAGGATATTGTAAAATCTCCATTTCCTCCCCACTCCAGGGGAAGGGTACTGCAAAATCTCCATTCCCACCCCACTCCAAGGGAAGGATACTGCAAAATCTCCATTCCCTCCCCACTCCACAGGAAGGATACTGTAAAATCTCAATTTCCTCTCCACTCCAGGGGAAGGATACTGCAAAATCTCCATTCCCACCCTACTCCTGGGGGAAGGATACTGCAAAATCTCCATTCCCTCCTCACTCCAGGGGAAGGATACTGAAAAATCTCCATTCCCTCCCCACTCCAGGGGAAGGATACTGCAAAATCTCCATTCCCACCCCACTCCAGGGGAAGGATACTGCAAAATCTCCATTCCCACCCCACTCCAGGGGAAGGATACTGCAAAATCTCCATTCCCTCCCTACTCCTGGGGGAAGGATACTGCAAAATCTCCATTCTCACCCCCTCTGGGGCCAGCCAGAGGTGGCATTTGCCGGTTCTCCGAACTACTCGAAATTTCCGCTACCGGTTCTCCAGAACCTGCTGGATTTCACCACTGCTTCCAACTCTTGTTATCCTGTTATGTGGTGCAGCAAGATTTCAGCTGCCCTACTCTGTTTAAAGCCAGGCAGCTTCGTTCGGCTGAAGCTGATACTCTTGCCTTCTGAAATTTAAATATATTTCATCTCTAGGAGCAGCCAAGGGGAAGAAAGGCAGCATTCCCATCTGTCTGTTTTATTTCTCCTCCTTCAGAGAAGTACAAATAGCTAGTTATTTTCTTTGCAGGATGGATTTCCTGAAAGTGCTCATTCAGGGCAAAGAGAAAACTGCTGATGGCTTTTCTAGTGTATCCCTTGAGCATTTAGTGTCTCGTCTCCTGGCTTAATGCAATGATATTGATCTAGGACCATTTCTTCTTTTTTTTTTTAGTGAGTGGGAGGCAATCATTAATGCTGGCATTTCCTTTGAAAGGTAAACCTTTCCTTGACATTTTTTTTTTTATGTTTTAGCATTTGAAAGAGCCATAATGAACTGAAAGGAGGATAATAATACACCTAAGGGAAGGAAAGAGCTTTATTATCTCTATTAGCAGCCAGTTCTGAGTGGCCTTGGGAGTTCATCTTGGCTGCAATCCACTCAGTTGTTTTAGGAAATAGCCATGCATCTTTAAATTCCCTTTCGCCATTTGGAGTCTTGGCCTGATTCACAAGAAGCCTTTACAACCTGAGTCCTGTTACCTTTTCTCCTGAAACAATGGAGTGTAGGAATGATGATCTTTTTTGCAGATTATCTACCTGGCTCCACCCTTCTCCACTTACCTGGATTCACCTGCCTTGAAATCATTAAGGTCAACTCAATGTTATGGTAGCAGCCAAAAAAAGCCAACACAATCCTAGGCTGCATTAATAAAGGGATAGAATCAAGATCATGGGAAGTATTAGTACCGCTTCATAAAGCCTTAGTAAGACCACACTTCAGAGGTGGTATTCAGAAGGTTCTGACCAGTTCTGGAGAACCGGTAGCGAAATTTTGAGTAATTCGGAGAACCGGTAAATACCACCTCTGACTGGCCACGCCCCCATCTATTCTCTGCCTCCCGAGTCCCAGTTGATTGGGAGGAAATGGGGATTTTGAAGTAACCTTCCCCTGGAGTGGGGTGGGAATGGAGATTTACAGTATCTTTCCCTTGCCATGCCCACCAAGCCATGCTACGCCCACCAAGCCATGTCCAGAGAACCAGTAGTAAAAATTTTTTGAATCCCACCACTGCTATACTTGGAATACTGCATCCAGTTTTGGTCACCACGAGGTAAAAATTGAGGCTCTGGAAAGAGTGCAGAGAAGAGCTACAAAGATGATTAGGCAACTGGAGGCTAAAACGTATGAAGAATGGTAGCAGGAATTGGATGTATAGTCTAGTAAAAAGGACTAGGTAATGACGTGATAGTGTTCCAATGTTTGAGGGACTGCAACAGAGTAGAGGGTGTCAACTTATTTTGCAAAGCACCAGAAGGCAAGACAAGAAGCAATGGATGGAAACTAATCAAGGAGAGAAGCAATCTAGAACTAAAGAGAAATTTCCCAACAGTAAGAACAATTAACCAGTGGAACGGCTGGCCTTCAGAAGTTGTGGGTGCTCCATCACGAGGCTTTTAAGAAAAGACCCAGACATCCACTTGTCTGAAATGGTATAGGATCTCCTACTCAATCAGAGAGTTGGACTGGAAGACTTTCCAAGGACTTTCCATTGTTAACTTAGCTTAAGAGCGGTTTGAGGGACTTTTCAAAGTCCTTGCATAACCCCTCCTCCCCTTTCTAACCATGATGGGGTTTGCCATCTAAAATTGGCCATGCAATTTTAACAGCTGTAACATATGGGATATTTTAAAGGGTACTTCTTTCTCTTGATATTTAGGAGATTAAGAATAGATGTAATTTTCCAAAATTACCATTTCCCTCCAGGCCTGCCAAATTTCTGTCCTAGTCCCAGTTGTTTGCTGACTGTGGCTCCTGGCATGCTCCTAAAAGTTCTTCAAAGATTGTTCATCTCTGCTGTAAATGCTTCCAGGCAGTGCAGTTGCAGAGAGTTTTGTCTCTTCATTCAGCAGTATGGGTTACCTTTTGGTGTCTCCATTGCTGTTTTTTTTTTCTTTTTTTCCCTAGCTCTGTTTTAGAATAGCGATGCAGCCCAGCTTAAGTGAGTTTGGTTCAGTGATGGCTTTCCTATAGATCTGCCAGACGCTTTTGCTAAATTCTGGCTCCAGTTACCGAGAGATTTAGCTCTTTGCTGTAATTTCCCTAAGGCTTAGATTGCCGGAAGGACTTCTTCAGGAAAATTAAAACAAAGAGCAGAGATCAACATTAGCATTCACCAAAGGCAGAAGAATAGGGGTAAAGCAGGCAGGGTAGGGCCTAGGATTCCAGGCCGATGGCTGTGTTTTGCAAATTATATATTTCTGAGCTGCAAACAAATCTTAGTATTCACTTTAGATATTTCTATTTTTTTTTTTAAAAAAGGGGGGGTACAATAGGACATCTATCTTCAGCATCTACCATTGATCTTCCGGAGTATAGATGAGTAGACCACTTGAGATATTTAGTTTCTCCCCGATCAATATTGTGTCGAGCTAAAAACCTGTAATTATCCTTGCTTAAGGACATTTTCCTGCAGAGAGGTCTTACTGGAAAGTCCCTTGCAGAGGTATTCAGTAATCTTCAGGACAGCCTTTCCGCTCTATTGCTGAGGTCAACTATCATTATTTATTATTGTTTTCTGTCCATCTTGCTGCTAGGCATCTTAGAATATTGTGAAGCTCCTTATGCAACACTAGGACTGATGTGGAAGAAACATCTAGGCGGTGTGATGTTGGTGGCAATTCTGTTCATATTCTGTTCAACAAGGGGACAAGACCTTTGGAAATTTGGACTCAGGTTGCCAGGATTCCTAGCTAACATTGACTTTGACCTTGGTGACTATGTTTCTTGGGCACCTAAATCAAGCTTTCCATCCAGTCATCCCCAGAACATTTGAGGTGACTTATGCTTTCTCAAATCTAATATTGCAATAATCAATGGAATAGTCAAAAACACTACCAGGATCAAATTTAGAACATAGAATGTCAGAGTTAGAAGGGACTTCAGATGTCTTCTAGTCCAACCCCCTGTTCAAGCAGGAGACACTATATCATTTCAGACAGGTGGCTGTCAAGCCTCTTCTTAAAAACCTCCATTGATGGAGCACCCACATCTTTTGAAGGCAAGCTGTTCCATCAGTTAATTGTACTCACTGTCAGAAAATTTCTCTTAGTTCTAGATTGGATCTCTCCTTGATGGGTTACCATCCATTGTTTCTTGTCTTGCCTTCTGGTGCTTTGGAAACTAGCTTGACCATCTCTTCTTTTGGCAGCCCCTCAAATATTGGAACAGCTGCTATCATCTCTCCTCTGGTCCTTCTTTATACTAGACTAGCCATACCTAATTCCTGCAACCATTCATCATATGTTTTAGCCTCCAGGCCCCTAATAATCTTTGTTGATATTCTCTGCCCTTTTTTCCAAAGTCTCAACATCTTTTTTTATAATGTTGTGACCAAAACTGGATGCAGTATTCCAGGTGTAGTTTTACTAAGTACCACTTTATAAAGTGGTACTAATACTTCCCATGATCTTGATTCTATCCCTCTATTAATGCATCCTAGGATTGCAATAGCTTTTTTTTTTAGGTTTTTTTTTTTTTTTGCTGTTGCCACACAGTGCTGGCTCATATTTAAATGATTGTCCACTAGGACTCCAAGATCCCTCTCACATTTACTGCTATTGAGCCAGGTTTCACCTAATCTGTACTTTTGGGGTCCCCAAAAGTACAAATCTTATTTTATCTACATTGAATTTCATCTTGTTGGATAGGTCCCAGTGTTTAGGTTTGGATCTTGAGCTTATCTTCTGGGATGTTGGCTATTTATACCATGATGGTTTCAGTCAGTGGTAAGTCACTAGAAATAGACTGGAGCATCTAAGTGCCTGTCAAAATAAGAGGAACTGAAATAAGTAATACATAAGGGAGGAAATGGAGCTGTCCAGGTTGAATTTATCTGGGGCACTCTGTAATGAAAACAATATGAAGAATGTAGCTATCACATTGGGTCATGAATCTGCCAGTTGGGTATACAGATGCCTTGAAGGCTCTTTCTTATATTTACCTCAGTGGCTAAGACGCTGAGCTTGTCGATCGAAAGGTCGGCAGTTCAGCGATTCGAATCCCTAGTGCCGCGTAACGGGGTGAGCTCCCGTTACTTGTCCCAGCTTCTGCCAACCAAGCAGTTCGAAAGCATGTAAAAAATGCAAGTAGAAAAATAGGGACCATCTTTGGTGGGAAGGTAACAGCGTTCCCTTCGCCTTTGGTGTTTAGTCATGCCGGCCACATGACCACGGAGACGTCTTCGGACAGCGCTGGCTCTTTGGCTTAGAAACGGAAATGAGCACCACACCCTAGAGTCGGGAACGACTAGCACGTATGTGTGAGGGGAACCTTTACCTTTTTAAGACTTCGTAAGCCCTCTCCTATGAAGTACTGCAAGTCACCTTCAAAATGATATTTTTCACAAGGGCACTAGGAAGTTGAAAATGTAATGCCTCTGTCGTGCAGGTTCATTTTCAATATTAATGACCCCTGGATAAGAGGAAGTATGGGAAAACGGTGTTTTGCAAGGAATGTGGGGCCTTGATGGGGGGGGGGGATTTCACACCATTCTATATTTTGCTCCTTCCTTATGCTGATCCATTTCTCCCCCCCCAAAATAATCAGTTTGGGTCTTTTCCAAAGTTCCAAAATGTAACAGAAGGAGGGTGAAACTTCCATCAGATTGAAAACATTGCTTTTCGGCCTCTCTTGAACTAGGGGAGAAAGGCATGGATCCTTTCTGTGGGATCCCTTTTGCTTTGGATCTAACATCTCTGAAGAGGCAGAGTTAGTATGAAGTGCAACATGAAACAACTTGGGTTATTCTTTGCGTTGCTCTTCCCCCACGCTTAAAAAAAAAAAAAAAGTAAAATTAAGAAAAAACAAGGGCTAATTCACATAACAGTGGTGACCTCCGTTTCATTACTAAAGCCCCCCCCCATCCTTTTTTTCCTCCCCCCTCCCAACTTCTCATTTGGTTTACCAGTTGGACATCTTCCTGCCTTGGATAAACCAGATTGTCTCCTTATTCAAGGTCAGTCATTAGCACCCTCCTTCCCCCCCCCCTCCACCTTCCCTCCAGAAATTATGAAAAGCCTTGTTGTTCTTTACAAATAACTCCACGCTCCTCACTCAGTCAAATTCAAATGGGAAGTGACTGCTGGACAAAGCTGCCTCTATGATGGACAGGCCGCTCAGCAAGTCATCTATGTTCACAGGAAGTTTGGGTCTCTCTCTCTCTCTCTCTCTCTTCCACCCTACTCCCCCTCACCCCTGCTCTTCCAAGCCACAGACACAGTATCAAAATACTGCTGTTATTCTGCACTTTCTCTGCAGTTAGGGCTGTTTGAGCAAAGAGGAGGAGGAGGAGGAGGAGGAAGAGGAGGAGGAGAAGAAGAAGAAGGAGAAGAAGAAGGAGAAGGAGAAGGAGAAAAAGAAAGAAAGAAAGAAAGAAAGAAACAAAGAAACAAAGAAAGAAAGAAAGAAAGAAAGAAAGAAAGAAAGAAAGAAAGAAAGAAAGAAAAGATTTATTTGCAAAGGGCTGCTCAGATGCTAATCAGATGCCAAGTTGGTTCTGCCTGAGCAAGACTTCTGAACTTTTGCAGGGGGGATACCTATACCTTCTGTTCCAGTCAACCTCATCCAAGGGGGTGGGGCAGGCCCTACCATTTAAGTAGTTTTGAATGCAGAATGGGTCACATCCTTGAAGCTGACACACCCACCCGCTGAGCCTTTGCCATTGTCCAGAGGCCCCCTTTTCACAACAGGGTAAAAGGTAATTGACAGCTGGATTGTCTAACCGGGATCCCCGGGGCTTTAAAATACTCCCAGGCCCCATCCAAACCATTGTCTATAATAGCTGTCGGAGGTGATGAGTGTAGAAGGAACTGTTCAGGAAATGGGTTTTGAGCCATCAAGTGGACAGGCCTGAGTGACTTCTCTGGCATCCCAGCTGCCATAAGCAACCCCTTCAAACCTTGCCTTCAAACTATAAATCACCCCGATTTCCTGGACTATACAAGAAACAGCTGGTTATTTTTATTACCCCATTTTTTTCCCCCAACCCTCTTTAAAGGGGGAAAAAAAAGAGAGAGAGAATTAAGGCCAGGAAATCATGCATGTCAAAGTTTGGCAAAAACATTTCGGGTGATTTAGCATTAAACATCCCACTCTCTCAAATAGTTTAGACCTTGGCCCGTTTCCCTTGCTCTGACTTTTTATCTATTCCCTTCAATCATGTCTCCCTCTGCTGCTGTGTTGTCCATAATTCATCGGCTGTCTCCCACGCAGCGCAGGAAGTGAGCTGAGTAATTTGCAAAGAAAATTGACCACAGTTCCCTGTTTTGGAGAGATCGTATATTCCCCAAAGAGGAACTGAGCTAGTCTGGTCTTTTGATTTAGGAGCCCATAAAAGAGGCATTTGTGGAGCTCTGCAAGCTTGCATTGTTATAGCAAATGTTATGTTGCAGATACAATAAACATTGATGCTTCTTCAACCACTGAAACTGTCCAAGCTTCAGGGACTAGAAACTTGCAAGCCGCTTCATCCATACTTTGCTAACGTTTACTTCGTAAAGCTATTTTTATTTAAATTAGTGCCTTGGAATTCTAGCGAAGACTATGCAGTGGCAGTAGTAGCAATAAGATTTTAGTTGGAGGTTATTCCCAGCCTTGCTACTAAGATTCCTTAATATAAGGTGTCTGGGAATTCATTTCAGGTACATACTACAAGATTCTCAGATCTGAACCAGTTCAGAATAGCTAAATAGATTTCCCTATTGCTTCTTGGGAGCCATTCATTCATTCTCATTAACTATTAAAAGGTTAGATGAATGAATGAGAGACATGGAGCTGAATAAGCAAAATGCAAGGAGGGCATAATGTTTCTGGTCGCTAGGATGCATTTGGAGAAGTCAGCTCAGCAATCCATGCAAATGTATACAAGCCAGACTAAATGTTTCAACCACTGCAGGGAATTGCATTCTGTTAGTGACCACGCAGCCATCCGGTGGCATTATTTTTGAGGCAGTAGATATTTTTCAAAGGTCTACTTGAAAAAGCTTACTGTAGCAAAAATGTCACTGATAAAAATCACAGAACTGCATTACCGGATTTTGTTTGCTTATTAATGCTTTTAATCAATGTATTGGCTGCTTAATGAGCAACACAATTCTGGTCAGCATCCATATTAATGAGCAAAGAAAAGCATACGCACATACATGCCAGGGGTGGGTTCTAATTTTTTTTACTACCGGTTCTGTGGGCATGGCTTATTTTGCGGGCATGGCTTGATGGTCATGTGACAATTGTTTAGGATTTAGCATAGGTACTGGTCTACCAGGCTTTTAACTGCTTGCAGAGCTGTACCGATCTACCCATTTATTTTTTGCAGGCACTGATCTACTCATGTATTTTTGCAGGCACTGGTCTACTCATTTGTTTTCTTTTAACACTGATCAGCTGTAGGGCGGCTACAGTTTAAACAGTTTAAGAGTTTAAACAGTTTTTTTCCCTCTAGCCATCAGCTGGGACTCAGGAGGCAGCAATAGATTGAGGGTGGGGCCAAATAAAAGGTAAGAATAACATGGGGGGTGGGGGGGCAGGGGGGCAGAACCGGTTCGATGATGTCATATCGTCACCGCTACCGGCTCGGGAGAACCGGGCCGAACCGGGTTTGGTACCCACCACTGATACATTCACAGACACCCCTCCCCCCGTGTCAAGGAACACATTTTACCGTAAAACACTAAGAGGAAATCAGCGTGGGTGGAATAATATTTTAGATCTCCCCATCGCATGAAAAAAAAATCAAACACATCTGAAAAAAGAGGGCTGTGAAAATATCTACAGACCCCTCACATCCTGGACATAAATTGTTTCAACTTCTACCCTCAAAATGACACTATAGGGCACTGCACACCAGAACAACTAGACACAAGGACAGTTCCCCTCCTCCGAATGCCATCACTCTGCTAAACAACTAATTCCCACAACACTGTCAAACTATTTACTAAGACTGTATTACTATTCTTCTTCTCATCCTTCCTATTACCTATCTTCTCCCACTTATGACTATAACCTTGTTGCTTGTATCTCTATACTATTGTTTTATTTGTTTCCTAGTATGATTTGATTGCTTATTTAGTAATCTATGACTATCACTAAGTGTTGTATCTTATGATTCTTGATGAATGTATTTTTTCCCTCTCTTTTTATGTACACTGAGAGCATAAGCACCAAAGACAAATTCCTTGTGTGTCCAATCACACTTGGCCAATAAAGAATTCTATCCTATTCTAAAAAACAGCATGTCATAGGACACAATATTCCATTTAAAAAAAGAACAACAACTGAGAAAAGTTAATGCATTCTTTTCAATGGAGAAGTGATAAAGTTGAATGTGAACGGTCGAGGAAAAGGCACTTTATACATAACAAAGAAAGCTTGATTTGTATAGTATTTTTTAGCTAATACATATTCCAGAGTGAAACCTTCCCTCAAATTAAGCTCTGGATGAATGACCATTGCTTTAATAGAAACAAACGGGATACCTACAGAGCAAGCTCTGTTCTTAGACAAAACATTTTGAGTCCACTTATTCAGATAAATTTTAATTCTCTGCCTTTACGCGAGGAATCTTTTGAGACCTGCAAGGAAGAACGGAGACAAGGTCCAGGAGCTGGACTCTTGGCCAGGAGTTTAAGGCCACCCAGTCGTTCCTATGTCATGCTTGATTATATATAGCTTTGGGTAGGTCATTTGGAACTGATAAATTGAGGGAAAGCTAAAACATCCTTTAAATGTTTGACAGTGGGGTAGACCAGATGGATTAGGACAAGATGCAGGAGACCCAGCATATAATCTCCTGAGTTCTTCTCCCCCTGCAATTAAAATTAGCCATGGATGGTGACAGTGATTTATATCAAGGTTTGTTTTTTTAAAATAAAAGTTTATTTTTATTTCTCATAAAACACATATAAATGTACAATCTCTTTAACCATTCTTATCACACATATTATCTTTTAGCTTCCATATTGGTTCATTCTTCATCCTAAAACTTTAAAATACATTCCGAGCAGAGGTGGGTTCCACTTACCTTTACTACCAGTTCGCAACGGGATTGCGCATACGCAGATCGCTGATGACGACATCCGGGGCAGTGGGTGAGGGCTCCCGCCAGTTTTACTACTGGTTCTTGCGAACTGGTCCGAACCGGGGGCAACCCGCCACTGATTCCAAGTTGCTCTTCTACCATTCCATATCTCCCTTCTTCCACAGCAACCATTCCTCTCCTTCTCCCCTCTTACCCTTCCCTCCCTTCTTCTATTCTTTTCAACTTTCTTCTTTCCTCCTCTCCTTCCCCTCCTCTCCTTCCACTTCCTTTCCCCCACTCCTCCCTTCTTCCTCTCTTTCTAACCCTCTCTCCTCCTCTTATTTTCCCCTCCCTTTCTTCCTCTCCTTTTCCCGTTACCCTTCCCTCCCTTCTTCTATTCTTTTCAACTTTCTTCTTTCCCCCTCTCCTTCCCCTTCCTTTCCCCCACTCCTCCCCTCTTCTTCTCTTTCTAACCCTCTCTCCTATTCTTATTTTCCCCTCCCTTTCTTCCTCTCCTTTTCCCTTTCTTCTCTCTCTCTCTCTCTTTTCCTCCCTTCTCCTCTCTCCTTCCTACCTTTCCCTCTACTCCTCTCTCCCTTCCCTCTCCGTCGTTGTGTCCATTTTCAATTCAATATTTTATCAGGATGGTATTTGAGCAACCCCAGTTTACATCAGATAGATAGCATTGGGAAAGGAAGCATTAAACTTTCCTTTTGGCTTCAAGAGAGAAAAGGTCTTTCACATTTGTCTCCCTGAAGGCCTAATGATACTTCCAAGGGCCGATTCATCAGGAAACATCACCAGAGGGAAAATGAGCAATCTCAGGAGTCCATAAATTTGTGCTTCCATTGTTCAATGGACTCCTTTCCCATTATTCATTCATTTAATTTTAAAAAGACAAAGCCACCTCAGAGATAAGCTTGACTTCTGGGGGACTGTATTGATAAAAGATTTCTTGGCATCACTGGGGATCAACCCTTTCCAAGGGATTCCCCCCCCCCAATTTTTCTATCTACAACTGCAATCATTCCATGTCTCCCATCCAAACACTAAGCAGGCCTGAACCTGCTTAGCTTCCATGCTGAGACAAGGGTGGCTATGTGATGCTGGCTGTATGCTACACTAGAAAGGAAAAACAAGATAAAAAATATATAACTCTCAGGCCATTTTTTTTCCAATGTGGCAACTGGTTCAGTTAGACTGAGATACTGCCATACAAACATAAGTTGTTGTTGTTGTTAGTTGCAAAGTTGTGTCCGACCCATCGTGATCTCATGGACAATGTTCCTCCAGGCCTTCCTGTCCTCTGCCATCCTCTGGATTCCATTTAAGCTGACTCCTACTGCTTCAGTGACTCCATCCACCCACCTCATTCTCTGTTGTCCCCTTTTTCTTTTGCCCTCAATCTTTCCCAGCATTAGGTTCTTCTCTAGTGAGTCCCTCCTTCTCATTAGGTGGCCAAAGTATTTCAGTTTCATCTTCAGGATCTGGCCTTCTAAAGAGCAGTCAGGGTTGATCTCCTCTAGGACTGAAGGGTTTGATTGCCTTGCAGTCCAAGGGACTCACAGGAGTCTTCTCCAGCACCATAGTTCAAAGGCTTCAATTCTTTGGCGCTCAGCCTTTTTTATGGTCCAACTTTCACATCATAAGTTGCAACTGGGAAAAACATAGCCTTGACTATATGCACTTTTGTTGGCAGGGTGATGTCTCTGCTTTTTAGTATGCTGTCTAGATTTGCCATAGCTTTCCTCCCCAGGAGCAAGCATCTTTTAATTTCTTGGCTGCAGTCCCCATCTGCGGTGATCTTGCAGCCCAGGAAAATAAAACCTGTCACTACCTCTTCCCCATCTAAGTTAAACATAAGTTAGCAAGCATAATATTAGCTTAAAGTAAAGCATGCTCCATAAATCTTTAAAAATCAATCAAAATCAGTTTGGTGTAGTAGTTAACAAGCTGACCTAGAACCCAGAAGACTTGAGTTCTAGATCTGTCAAAAAAGTTGGCTGGATGACTTTGGGCAGTCACAATTTCTCTGCCACCCTACCTCACAGGGGGATAAAATTATCACCATTTGGCAATTTTTCTATCTGGGTGGTAGATTAGGTTATATTTTAATAACTCATTGTGCAATCAGTTAATTTAGCATTCTCGAGTGAAATGAGACCTACAGCCAGTGGTGGGATTCAAAATTTTTAACAACTGGTTCTCTGCCCTAATGACTGGCTGGGTGGGTATGGCTGGGTGGTCATGTGATTGGGTGGGTGTGGTCAACTCATCGTCACTCACATCAAGGGGTGCTTCGCCCAGCCCCTCCCCTCCCAGCCACTCATTGTCACGCCCGGCCTCAACGTATATATAGTTCTGTAAAAATGTTGTTCACCTTTTTTCGACTTTATTATCTGCATCTACATACTATAGATGTACTTTCATGGACCACTGAAAGGAGGAAATGGCTCATATGCTTTGCCCAAGACTGTGATAGGCAGGTCAGAAAATAGGCTTTTGAGGGATTGCCACAAAGAAGGAGGGGCAATGTGTTTTCCAAAGGCAAAACAAGAAGCAATGGATGGAAACTGAACAAAGAGAGAAGCAACCTAAAACTAAGGAGAAACTTCCTGACAATGAGAACAATTAAGCAGTGGAACTGCTTGTCTCCAGAAGTTCTGGGTGCTCAATCACTGGAAGTTTCTCAGAAATGACTGGACAGCCATTTCTTTGAAATGGTATAGGGTTCCCCCCAAAGTCCCTTCTAAGTGTTATTCTGTTATTTTGACCCATTTCCCAGGCCCTCCGCTCAAATTTTGGCATCCTCAGTTTTCCTGCCTGAGCAGGGGGTTGGACTAGAAGACCTCCAAAGTCCTTTTCAACTCTGTTATTCTGTTATTCTTGAGCTAAATAGCTAAGACGCTCACTGGGATCCTATCTCTTTTGCTCCCTCTGGACTAATGAGTTAAAGAGCTGCCTCTAGACATTCGTTTTAAGAAGATTTTTAGAAACCTCCAGTTGAAAGTTCTTCATGTCTACTTATCCTGAAGACCCAATTTCATTTGGACTTTAATCCCAAAATGATTGCCCTTTTAGCATTTCTCTTGACGCTTCTCCAAAATACACCCCCAAGAAGCCACATCTTTTTCTCTTTTCTCTTTCTTTCTCTTTCTTTCTCTTTCTTTCTCTTTCTCTTTCTCATTCTCTTTCTCTTTCTTTCTCTTTCTCTTTCTCTTTCTCTTTCTCTCTCCCTCCCTCCCCCCCACCCCTTTCTCTGTCTCTCTGTCTCTCTGTCTCTGTCTCTGTCTCTCTCTCTCTCACACACACACACTTTAGAATAATAGGCTAGAACAGTGGTTCTCAACCTGTGGGTCGGGACCCCTTTGGGGGTCGAACGACCCTTTCACAGGGGTCGCCTAAGACCATCCGAAAACACATATTTTCAATGGTTTTAGGAATAATTTTATGGTTGGGGGTCACCACAACATGAGGAACTGTATTAAAGGGTCGCAGCATTAGGAAGGTTGAGACCCACTGGGCTAGAAGGTACCTTGGAGCAGGGGTAAAATGCACTTACCTTTGCTACCAGCTCGGAGATGTGAGCACATGAGCGTGCCTCTTCTGCTCAGAGGGTCAGCGCATGGGACGTGATGACGTCTGGGTTGGTGAGTGGAGCCTCACGCCCCCGGCCCTACCACCTCGTGTGAGCTGGATAGATCCGGCAGGATTTCATAGCTGCCTTGGAGGTCTTCTAGTTCAATCTTCTGCTCAAGGCAGAACACCTCATACATATTTGCAGATTTACAGACATCCTGGCTTTGGCTGCAAGAACTGCAGGCAGCCTTCCTGGCCACACACTGCCTCCTCCTGCTGCCTGATGCAAGCGGGAGGCCCGAGGGAAAGTGCCTGGTCTGGCACACAGCCCTCCATGGTGGAACCCTTCCTGAGGAGCAAAGCCTTGGACGACCTGATCTGTCCTGAAGGCCTCAAGGAGCTCCAGACTTTCCATGTGCCTCTGCCGGCCCGAGTGCCCTGCCCTTCAGATCCCAATGGGGCCAGTGTCCGGCAGTGGTGGCACTCTGGGAGGGCAGGCAGATGTCCCAGGGCTGCAAGTGTGCACCGCAGCAGAGCAGCAGTCTTGGCCCCAGCCTGATGTCTTCCCTGAGGGCTGCCTGCCCACCCACTGGCTGGGTCGGCCCGGAACCGGTGCATTCCCCCATCATGGGCTGGATGCAGGACCCGAGGCAGAGGGGAAGGTGAGCAGGCAGCAGTCACCTGAAGACCCCATGGAACTCGATCGCACAGGTCCAAAAGGTGAGCAAGCCTCGCCATGTCCACCCGAGGCGGCTATTCGGCCAAGCAGAGTGGGTCTCCTTCCCCTGCCATCATCATCAGCCTTACCTTCCAGAGCTTCCAATACCTCCACTGGCCTGAATGCCCTGCCCTTCAGGTCCCAACGGGGCCAGCATGCGGCTGCCCGCGAAGTGGAAGTCAGCCCTTGGGGGAGACGCCGCGCTGCTGCCAAGACTGCTGCTCCATTGCAGTGCACGCGTGCAGCCCCAGGACATTTGCCCACCCTCCTGGAGCACCGGTGGCGGCTGTGTACCAGCCAGCTGCTCTCCTATAGGTTTTGGCACTCCGGCGGATGCACACGGATGCCCTCCAGTTTCGGAACTGTAGGAGGTTAGCACCCACCCCTTTCCTAGAAGAATGAAATATTTTGGGAAATATTAAAAAGGCAGAATATTATATTTCTCTGGATGAGAAATGGAGAAGCATATTTTACAGACAAAGCAGCTCCCACCTTCTTGCCCCCCCACCCTTTGTTAATGGACCAGAGACAGAAAACCCAATCCTTTGTCAAAGGACATTTGCAACACAATAGCAACAGAAACTAACACAATGGGCCCCATCCAGCAACCAAAACTCACCACATGTGACCTGGGAAGCACATGTGACCATCAGCCAGCAAGGCTAGCTAAGACCCCCACCCCCTGGGAGTCTGACAACCAATCAGGAAACTCTTTCGGGGCCCCAAGAAATGCAAAGCCAGAGAGAGCATAAAAACCCGAGGATTTATTGTATCTGCCCTTTTCTGTTCAGGAACTCAAGCCATGTGATCCTGTCCACCATTAAACCATCTTTCCAAGCAGTCTCCATGTTTCCAGTGTCTTTTTCCCCACTTGGAGCAGAACCCAGAAGGATATTTCTTCCAACAGAACTCAGTGCTGAAAAGCTTAATGCCCTACACCATTTCTGACAGATGGCAGTCCAGTCTCTTCTTGAAAACTTCCAGTGATGAAGCTCCCACAACTTCTGAAGGCAACTTCTGTTCCATGGATTGATTGCTCTCACTGTCAGAAAATTTCTCCTTATTTCTAGTTTGAATCTCTCCTGGATCCATTATTCCTTGTCTGGCCTTCAGGTGCTTTGGAAAATAGCTTGACCTCTCTGTGTGTTCTACCCCAGTTACGGACCCCAAAGAATGCAGCACACACAAAGTCTGTACAAACCTTAGTTTACTAAATTAAATCAGTCTTTTTCAAATAAAGGCTGTTAATTAACTTTCTTAACTTTCTTTGGATTCAAGAATCCAAAGAATAAATAATCGTAATCTTACTATGGTTGGCAGAATGCCCAGAAGCAATTTGCAGGAAACTGATAAGAGAACTAAGAGCAGGACGTGAAGGAGAGTGAACGAAGTTGTTCCCTGCAAATTGCCTCAGTCGTCGTCCTTCTTTAAATAGGCTAAGGGGTAAGGCCAATTAGCCCCAAGCCTTACTCTCAAGGAAACCTCCTCCTGAGGAACCACTCCTGCCTTTTGGCAGCTCGCCTGTGCATCGAGAAGAGGCTCCTCCTCTTCTTCCTCTTATGGAAGGAGCTTATGGGAGCTTCTGGAGGTTCTGAAGGCCCTGGCTGAATCCCCGCCTCTGGCACCACATCTTCTCCAGCTTCCTCATTGTCTGACTTGAGTGCTAGCTGCACAGGCTGCTGGCGCAGCACCACACCAGCCTCCTCGCTGTCAGAATCAGCTACTAGCTGCACAGACCACTGATGGGCCACAACACTGTGACAGTCCCTCAAATATTGGAACACTGCTATCATGCCTCCCCTGGTCATTCTCTTCACTAGACTAGCCATTGCCAGCTATTTATTGAATAGCTGAGTATATACATAACACTAAGACTTAAAATATCGGTTTTGGTTTTTAATGCTGTTTGTAGACCTAGGCCGGACATTAAAAACATGGAGTTCTTCAACCTTTTCTGTGCTTAGGTAATGCAGAGGACTGTGAAGGTTGCACATAAACTGTTATGCACAAACTTTACAGTGTAAATAAAGAAGCAAGATAGAAATCTCAAACTTTTGATTGCAATGTACTAACAGTAATTTAAAACCAGTTTCCTTACTTTATTATGTTACGCGTAGAGAAAGGAAGTTATTTTCTCACAGGAATTAGGATGCTGGAGTCCCGAAAGGGAGAAAAATGACCAGAGGTTATCTAATTTTGTTTTGGAACCTTTTCAGAATAAAACAGCAAGAAATAAACCATTAGTGCTCCCTCTACTGGCTATATGGTAACAACGATTAATCGATAAAACTTTTGACTCCTTGAAAACTTTGTTCTATTAATCAGTAAAACACAGACTTTTGCAGCTGACTCCAGATATACCCAAAGAGGAATCTACAGTCAAGTGGCTTGAATTAAAATATTAACTCATCATCTTAAAAAAAGCAACCTGATTAATTTGGCAATTCTTCTTTTTTCAAATGTGGTTGGCAAGCAGCCTGAAAAGAGGCATTCCCATTCATTTTTATTCAAGAGAAGAATGCCTCTTCTGCACTAATTCTTGACCCACGTAACATATATATGCAGGAACTATAAACGAATAAAATATATTTTTCCACTTTCAGAATACATATTTAATTACTTAACACAGTAAGTATTAACTGGGTAAAACTTGTTTGATTTCTTGACAGCGGTTTATTTAATCAAGTGATATGCCTAACCCATAACAATACTTGTGCTGAATATGGGAACATATGATAGAAGCAGTTTATGCTGTTTATTAATGCTGTTTATGCATTAATTCATTAAATTTATATGGTGCTCATCTTGCTGTTGGAGTGACTCTGGATCAGTGGTGGGTTGCTACCGGTTCGCCCCAGTTCGGGTAGTAGGGAAGGTAGTAGTGGTGGCGGGAGGCTCCACCCACTCACCCGGACATCATCAAACACGCTCTGCGCATGTGCATAAGCTTCTGCACATGCACGCACCAGCGAACCGATAGCAAATCATCTGGTAGCAAATCATCCATCCAAAGCATCCATCCAGAGCATGCTGCTCTGGATGGATGATTTAACCAAAACAAACTTTTCATTTTGAAGCTTTTCATACTGAAATATTAACATTTGATGCTGTAGTTACATTCAGAGATGCCCATTTTTACATTCGGGTTTGGGAAATATGCTTAATTTCTTTATAGCACAGAAATGGCTAATTCAAAGATAGGCTCCTTGTCTTGTGGGAAAGACAGCCATCTTAAAAGTCCGAGTTAATAATATATTAAAACCTATTTTTTTAAAAAAAATCCCTTTTTACAACCCTGTAAATTTACCGCTCTTAATTTGGGGTAAAGTGAAGGCAACTGGATGGAGCTGAGAGTTTACAGGCCAGATGCCCTTCCTGATGCCTATGTGGAGTTCACAGCAGATTTTTTTTTTTCTTTGTGCCTGATAGAGGAACATTTGGTGCTGTTTAGGATTGAACTCTCAACCTTCTGAGTGGGAGGTGAGCATCTTTACCATTAGGTCACCATACTGCTCATATTAAAACCTACTTAATATTTTAAATATTAAAAGTGTCCAAACTTCATAATTTTTTTTTAAAATTTGATTTATATGCCGCCCTTCTCCGGAGACTCAGGGCGGCTTACAATGCGTTAAGCAATAGCCTTCATACTTTTGTATATTTTATACAAAGTCAGTTTATTGCCCCCACAAACTGGGTCCTCATTTCACCTACCTTAGAAAGGATGGAAGGCTGAGTCAACCTTGAGCCTTGGAGAGATTCGAACCAGCAGTAATTGCAGGCAGCTGTGTTAATAACAGGGTGCTTAGACCACTGTACCATCAAGGCTCTTTAATAACCTGCATATAATAAGTACAGTAAATAGACACTGGCAATCTAGTAAACAACTCAAATATACTGTACATTGTTATTTTTGACTTTTGGCATTTTGGATTACTAATTCCAATAGCTAATACATGTTTCCATGATCTTATTTCATATTTCTGATTTCTTGAATCATAGGGAGAAAAAAACACACAATTAAATGTAACCGTTTCTATATTTTAGAAATTACACTAAAATTCAAACTGGAACTTTTATCTACCATGTCTCCAAATAGCTATGCCTTACTTCTATTTTTTTTTTATATATCTACTCTGAAGAAAAGTATGGTATACAATTTTTGGTAGGTTTTAAATTTTTGTCTGAACTCACAAAAATGGAACAATATTGTTTTTTTTCTCTTCCAGTTCAAATTGCCAGTGTGGTTACGAATGGTGATAAATTGACCCTGTCATCTTAATTCTACTTTTTTTAAATTGCAAAATCACAAACTAGTTCCGCAAAAACAAATCCTTCTAGCACATTCACACACGGTTGCAAAATAGCCAGATGCCTTAACTGTTCCTTCTGCATAATAAAACTCATATATTCGTAGATAAGCTTTTAGCGTATTGAAACATCTTTCAGCATCTGTTTCTCCAAATAAAAGCCTGCATAAATCTCTTAAGATTATCATGTTATTAATCATATAAATGTTAATAAGATAAATGACAATAATTTTCTATTTCTCTTCCCACCCCCCTAAAAGTAGACTTTTTTCCTGATTCAACAGTTTGAAAAAAAATTCAGAAAAAAATAATAGGACTCTTAATGAAGCATATCTTTACTCTTATATACAGGTAGCCAGTGGTGGGATTCAGCCGGTTCTGTCTGGTTTGGGCGAACTGGTAGCGCCAACTGTGGTAGGCCCCGCCCACCCACCCAGACGTAATGCCGTCCTATTTAGCCACATTTTGGAGGCTGTGCGCATGCGCGGGAGGTGCGCGCACGAGCAAAGAGAATGCCCGGAAGGCCAAGAATGAATGGAGATGGTGCGCGTGCTCACATTTGCGAACTGATAGGGAAGGTACTGTAAGTGAATCCCACCTCTGAAGGCAGTCCTCAACATACAACAGTTCATTTAGTGACCACGTGGCTTCCCCCATTGACTTTGCTTGTCAGAAGGTTACCAAAGGAGATAACTATGAGTTGGTTGCCAAGTGTCTGAATTTTGATCATATGACCATGGGGATGCTGCATTAAACCGTCATCGGTCATTTTTTTTCAGTGCTGTTGTAGCTTGGAACAGTCCTTAAATGAACTGTTGTAAATTGAGGACTGCCTGTATGTATAACTCAAGTCCTAATCTAGAAGAATTCACACAGAACGACTGTCTAAAGCAGGGGTCTCCAACCTTGGCAACTTTACGACTTGTGGACTTCAACTCCCAGAATTCCTCAGCCATCATGTGCTGGCTGAGAAATTCTGGGAGTTGAAGTCCACAAGTCATAAAGTTGCCATGGTTGGAGACCCCAAGTCTAAAGTACATTATGAAACAAATCCTACAGGGTATACAATAGCTGAAAGTTATAAGTAGTATCCCAAAGGTGCTTTTTCAAGAGGCAAGTGGACTTCCTGGTTTTTCTTTGAAGACATTTTTTACTTCTCATCCAAGAAGCTTCTTCAGAGTTGAAGAAACATCTTCAAAGAAAAACCAGAAAGTCCCATTGCCTCTTGAAAAAGCACCTTTGGGACAACCACAACCTGGATGACTGAGAATCTCCCTAGACATTTATAAGTAAGTATGTTCAGATGTCATCCAATCCATCGCAACAGAGACTCTTGGAGTTGAGTTTAAGAGAACTGAAACAAATATCAGAGCATGAGAGAATAATTTTTAGAATATTACGTGACTTCTGGTTGTCCTTAATGATACCGGATGTTAACCAGGTGGTCTGATCTGTAGCTAGAATCTAAAGATTTCCTAAACAACAATAATAAATCCATGAGCTTAAGGTAAAGGTAAAGATTCCCCTCGCATATATGTGCTAGTTGTTCCTGACTTTAGGGGACAGTGCTCATCTCTGCTTCAAAGCCAAAGATCCAGCGCTGTCCGAAGATGTCTCTGTGGTCATGTGGCCAGCATGACTCAACGCCAAAGGAGCATGGAACGCTGTTACCTTCCCACCCAAGGTGGTCCCTATTTTTCTACTTGCATTTTTTATGTGCTTTCGAACTGCTAGGTTGGCAGAAGCTGGGACAAGTAACGGGAGCTCATCCCGTTACGCGGCACTAGGGATTCAAACCGCTAAACTGCCGACCTTTCGATTGACAAGCTCAGCGTCTTAGCCACTGAGCCACCACATCCCTTAAAATGATCTTAGCTGGCTTTAAATTTGCCATGTATAGTAGACTGGTTATGAAAAAAACAAACAAAAAACAAGCAAACCTCTGTGTATTTGAGTCATTTAAGTTCTTAAGTAAACCTGGAGTAGCGTTTTGGAATAGATCACATTTTATATCTTTAAAATGGAAGGGCGTTGAGTGAAACATCTCTTAGGAGGATGCTAATACGCCAGGAAGCAATACATCTTGTTTATGCAGGGTACATCAGTATTTCTAGACTCCAGATGAAATTATTCCAGGTGAATGAAAACTAGACGATAACCCATCATTTTGTTTGTGCAGAAACGGCTCTGAAAGAAAGAAGAAAAAGATAAGGTGTGTGATGATCATCTGTGGTGATCATTGATGTCATCAATTTGTCTGGAAGGAAATGAGCATTTTGTAAGTGTCCCTGCCACTGAAGGCAGCCAGTTTTATGAACTGTTAAGCTCCTTCTCATGGCAGCCATCCCATACTGTGAGAAGATCAATGACCTGTTCCCCAAATTCCACATAAGTCCACCAGCCTCCATACCTATTGAAACGATGATTCCACAGTGTGTGTTCCTTCAATCCTTCACGTACAATGAAGAGGAAGGAGGAGCAGAGATCATACGCTACAGGAGTAATCTGCAGATTACAAGTTGCTTTCGCAAAAGATTACTAACAGGAGAGGAGAGAGAGGCCAAGATTTCATGTGTATCTCCATCTCATCTCCTCCTTTGCCCGCCCTGATGAAGCAAATAGGATATGCCCCACAGCAGGTACAGAGGTGAGTGAAGCAATAGGATGCGAGGAGTTGTAGGAAACAGGGCGTGTGATCCTTTCATACTTGCAGTTTACAAGTCTGATCTTACTGAAATCTGCATGCTCGCCGAGCAGGAACTAATTTCCCATGTTACCAAATCGTGCCCTGGAGTCTCTTCATTTGAAAATCCTCCACTGGGCTTCCACATTGCTTCTGTCGGATGACATAAAGAAGGGCCTTCTCCAACACATGTGATCTGTGCTGTTGTATGATCTCCAGTCTACTGTATGGCTGGTCCCAATCTGATATCTTTTTAAGGTTGGTCTGTCTGCTTGCCTGCCTGCCTGCCCCTCCCCTCTCTCTAACTCTATCATCTATCTATCTATCTATCTATCTATCTATCTATCTATCTATCTATCTATCTATCTATCTATCTATCTATCTATCTATCTATCATCTATCTATCATCTCTCTCTCTAGTTCTCTCTCTATTTCTTTCTCTTTCTCTTTCTCTCTCTCTCTCTCTCTCTCTCTCTCTCTCTCTCTCTCTCTCTCTCTCTCTCATCTCTCATCTCTCATCTCTCTCTCTCCCTCCCTCTCTCCCCCCCATCTCTTTCACAACTCTGGGATGTAATCCATCTGATCCTGGTAATTTGAACTCGTGTAGAGGAGTTAGGCTTTGTCTTTATAGGTTTTTTTTAATATTTACATTCTATATTTATTTATGGAATGAAATAAATTACATTTGTGGTAACTGCTTTCCAAGTTTTGAGGAGTGGGTGGGTAGCAGATAAACAGAATCCACCTAAGAAGAGAAAAAGTAACAACATTTGTAGGATTTGTATAAAACTCCATTCACTTCTCAGGTCATCATATCAGTGGTTCGTAGCTGAGAGGCACACAGCAGGAAGGCAGCCTCTTTGTTTTTAAACTAAGATCTTCCCACTTAGCATCCAGCAGTTTCATCTGTGCACCCTGAATTTTCCATTTATTTTTTTCCCCCGCTAAGAAAAGCCTGCAAGATAGGAGGAGACAGTTGCTGATGTCTCAAGTGTGAAATAAATGAGGCCCTATTTAAAATGAATATTATATTCTATAGATTTACCCAGCTGGTAACAGAATTACTATTTCAGGGACTGAGAAGATGAAACTGCAGAGTTAAGAAAAACAGATTTGTGTGCCATACAGGCCATTGACACAAGCAGAGAGTTTGCAGCCCGACTCTTAAGCAACTTCCATACCATTTATCTCCCCAGATCAGTGGTGGGTTGCCCCCGGTTCGGACTGGTTCTCAAGAAGTGGTAGTAAAACTGGCAGGAGGCTCCGCCCACTGACCCGGATGTCATTGTAGGTGATCTGCGCATGCACAGAAGAGCACGGGCGCGATGCGAACTGGTAGAAAAGGTAAGTAGAACCCACCCCTGACCCAGATCCACTATTTACCAATATTTTGGGGATAGGGGAACTCCCTGAAAGTTTGTAAAATTGTGTGTAGCTATCCGGTACACTACATTACATGTTGTTCTCAAATCACAACCACAACTGAGCCCAACATTTCTGTTGCTAAATGAGACAGTTGTCAAGTGAATTTTGCTCCATTTCATCAATGACTCAGCCTTCCATGGTTGACTCAGCCTTCCATCCTTTCTAAGGTAGGTGAAATGAGGACCCAGTTTGTGGGGGCAATAAGCTGACTTTGTATAAATATACAAAAGGATGAAGGCTATTGCTGAGCACATTGTAAGCCGCCCTGAGTCTTCGGAGAAGGGCGGCATATAAATCAAATTAAAAAAAAAAAAAAGATCTTTCTACAAAAACTAAGATCATGGCCCTCTCAATTCCTGGCAAATAGATGGGGAAGAAATGGAGGTAGTGACAGATTTTATTTTCCTGGGTTCCAAGATCACCGCAGATGGTGACTGCAGCCAATAAATTAAAAGACACTTGCTCCTGGGGAGGAAAGCTATGGCAAATCTAGAGAGCATTCTAAAAAGCAGAGACATCACCCTGCCAACAAAAGTGTGTATAGTCAAGGCTATGGTTTTCCCAGTTGCAATATATGGCTGTGAATGTTGGACCATAAGGAAGGCTGAGGTCTTTGAACTCTGGTGCTGGAGAAGACTCCTGTGAGTCCCTTGGACTGCAAGGCGATCAAACCGGTGAGTCCTAGAGGAGAACAACCCTGACTCCTCTTTAGAAGGCCAGATCCTGAAGAGGAAACTCAAATACTTTGGCCACCTAATGAGAAGGAAGGACTCACTGGAGAAGAGCTTAATTGAGGGCAAAAGAAGAAAAGGACGGCAGAGAACGAGGTGGCTGGATGGAGTCACTGAAGCAGTTGGCACGAGCTTAAATGGTCTCCAAGGGATGGTAGAGGGCAGGAAGGTCTGGAGGAACATTGTCCATGGGGTCACGATGAGTCAAACACAACTTCACAACTAACAACAACAACAACCTTTCTTGCCATACAGTTGTGAAGTGACTCACTGCAATTGTTAAATTAGTAACACAGTTGTTGAATGAATCTGACTTCCCCATTGACTTTGCTTGTCAAGAGGTGATCACATGACCCTGGGACGCTGAAACCGTCATAAATATGCCAAGCGTCTAAATTTTGATCACATAACTATGGGGAGCGGTCATAAGTGTGAAAAACAATAACTCACTTTTTTCCAATGCCATTGTCAGTTCAAATGGTGACTAAATGAATGGTTGTAAGTCAAGAAAAGCAAAAGGATAGAGTTTAAAATAAGTGCGGAAATGGAGGTTTGGGTCTGCTTTAAATCACAGTCCAGAGCCCCATCCCTCCACAACTAACATTTTTCCTCCTACTGTGACATCCTTTAACATGAAACCATCAAAAGATGATAAGACTTTCTAAACGATTTCCTTCCTTCTTCCTCTAAAAATTCACTTCCAAGTGCTTTTCTTTGATGGACAGCTAAAAGCCACATAACGTACTCAGCCTGAAACTCCTGAAAGCAATTAGAAAGATTGTCTCCCATTATATCTCTTTGATCAAAGAGATTAGTGGAAATGCCTAGTGGGTACCTTTCACTCATCTCCCTGCCAGCTTACACTTGTTAGTAAAGATGCACAGTAAACATCTTGCAGGCTCCTAGCTCTGTCCTTTGAGTTGTGCGTGCATGGGAAATACATTAATTTGGATCCTGTTAGTTAGAGACTACAGTTGCCTCTTTCAGAATAAAAGATTAACAGAGTTGGAAAGGACCTTGGAGGTCTTCTAAGCCAGTCCCCTGCTCAAGCAGGAGACCCTATACTCGTGATGGCGAACCTATGGCATGCGTGCCAGAAGTGGCACGCAGAGCCATAGGTTCTGCATGAGCCCAACTTATCTGCAACTGTGCATGCACGCGCGCCCCAGCTGGTGTTCGGGCCTTTGGTGCACATGCATGCAATTCAGGGGACCAAGCTGGTCTTTGGAGCTCTCCTGTGCATGCGCGCCCATTTGCGCATGTGCGCAAAAGTACTGGTGCCCAGAGCATGCGCGCGCAGATGGCGAAAACCATGCACATGTGCAGATGGTGTGATTGTATGTGCAGCACACGGGGAGCCACACAAAAGCTGTGCACATGTGCAGATGGTGCAATTGCACACACAGCGCATGGTGGGGTCACACATGAAAGCTGTGTGCATGCGCAGATTGTGTGGTTACATGGGGAGGAGCCATGCGTTAGCCCAGATGGCACGCACATGCACGAAGTGCGCAAAGCACATACTTGTTCGGCACTCGGTGAGTAAAAGGTTTGCCACCACTGCCCTATACAGACAAGTGCCTGTCCATTCTCTTCTTAAAAGCCTCCAGTCAACTTCTGGAGGCAAGCTGTTCCACTGGTTGTTTGTTCTTACGGTTTTATTTTATTTTATTTATTTTTTATTTATATGCCGCCCTTCTCCGGAGACTCAGGGCGGCTTACAATGCGTTAAGCAATAGCCTTCATACTTTTGTATATTTATACAAAGTCAACTTATTGCCCCCACAAACCGGGTCCTCATTTTACCTACCTTAGAAAGGATGGAAGGCTGAGTCAACCTTGAGCCTGGTGGGATTTGAACTTGCAGTAATTGCAGACAGCTGGTGCACTGTAGGAATGCTTAATCAGCTACGCCACCAGGCTCCTTTCACCAAATTTCTCCTTAGTTCTAAATTGCTTCTCTCTTTGTTTCAGTTTCAACTCATACTACACATCTTCAGATGGTTTAATTCTTAGAAAACCTTCTATTGACTTCTATTTGTATCTGTTGAGTCATTTATCACATTAATTTATTTTTTTTAAAAAAGCCACAGGTCAGATTTTTAACCTGATTTTTAAAACTGTTCATTTTTGTTTTAACATAAGCACTTACAGAAAGTAGACAAAAAGCAGTGTCTTAGAAGAAGACATATTTATGACATCTTTTCCTGGTTTACTAATTAAGTGGCAGCCTCCTGATTTGAGGTTGAATTGAGAGAAGGCAGGAAACATGAATAATAATCTGCATTGGATTGTCATCTACAAAAGATAACATTTCTTTCAAGTTGGCCTTATTTAACATGATGCACATATCCATGTAGTTTTCTGATAAAGATGTGCAAGGGGCTGCCCACAATTTTTTTGGTTCATTACAGGGAATTTGGGAATTTTCTGGTGGTCTCCCATCCAAGTATTAACTGATCAACTCTACTCTTGCTTAGCTTCCAGTATCAACCAAGGTTGGCTAGATGCAAACATCAGCTGGACATTGGAGTGTTGTATACTTTTTCTTCAGAACTCTTGTTATTCCAAGGAGTTTTTGATTCAGTAAATATTCATGTGATTAACTTTGCTCAAACTAAGTAACTAGAGCATTACAATATTGCATTACTATTACCCGTGTTTCCCCAAAAATAAGACCCTGGCTTATTTATTTATTTTTTTGCCACCAAAAAAGGCACCAGGTCTTATTTTCGGGGGTGGTTGGTGTTGTCAAACTGACTCACCTCACTTGTGTGCATCGCCCCGGCCTCTTTTTCACTATCAGAGGCCTTCAGGAACTTCTTCATCCGGCAAGGCCAGCAAGGTTTTCCTGAAGGCCTCTCTAGCTGATAACAGAGCTCCAGAGCGATCCTGAAGGCTACAGAGGCCTTCAGGAAAGCCTTGCCGGCTGCAGAAGAAACAGGCCCAGATGTGCGAGGTCTGGCTGCAACTATCCGAAGGTAAGTAGTTGGACAGCTCCACCCTCATCCCACACTAGCTTAATGTCTACCCGTGCACTCTGGACTGGGAGGGGGTCTTAAAAAGGACTTATTTTGGGGGTAGGGCTTATATTGGGTGCACATGTAAAAATCAAGCTAGGACTTACTTTCGGAGTAGGTTGTATTTTCAGGGAAACACGGTATATAGCCTTGCAGTTTAGATTAAGCATTTGGTGGGTTTTAGTACTTATTCATCAACTGAAATTTCAAGTTTAAATTTACAGTATGGAAATTTAAACTTGAAATTTCAGCTGATGAATAGTCAATAAATTTCATCCTCGTATTGTGCAGCACCATGTCCCTACATCATGACCATAATAAAGATATTTGATTTGAAAAAAAAAAAGTGAAAAAGTGATACTGACATTTGTAAAATGGAATGAAATCTTTAACTTTAATTTAGTTCATAGCTGCCTTGATGGGAGCTAAATTCTGAGGTGGAATTACAGTGGAGCATTCTTATTTATTTATTTATTTATTTATTTATTTATTTATTTATTTATTTATTGGTTTGATTTATATGCGGCCCTTTTTCCGGAGACTCAGGGCGGCTTACAATGCGTTAAGCAATAGCCTTCATACTTTTGTATATACCTGCTTAGTAGGGCTTTTGCCCCCCCTCCCCAGCGGTGTTCTTTTTTATACAAAGTCAGCTTATTGCCCCCACAAATCGGGTCCTCATTTTACCTACCTCGAAAGGATGGAAGGCTGAGTCAATCTTGAGCCTGGTGAGATTTGAACTTGCAGTAATTGCAGGCAGCTGGTGTTACTTAACAGTGCTTTAGTCTGCTGAGCCACCAAGGCATTCTGTGAAAAGAAAGAATAAGGATGACATGATGGAAGTGTTCCAATATTTGAAAGGCTGCCACAAAGAAGAGGAGCTCAACGATTTTCCAAAGCACCTGAAGGCAGGACAAGAAACAAGGGATGGAAACTAATCAAGGAGAGAAGCAACCTAGAACTAAGGAGAAATTTCCTAACAGTGAGAACAATTAACCAGTGGAACAGTTTGCCTTCAGAAGCTCCATCACTGGAGGCATTTAAAAAGAGATTGAATGACCACTTGTCTGAAAAGATATGGGGGTCTCCTGCTTGAGCAGAGGGTTGGACTAGAAGACCTCCAAGATCCTTCCAGCTCTGTTATTCCGTTCCGATTTTGGTTGGTTTTTGTTCGCTTTTGTAATGGGTATGCAAAGGCAGGACTGAAAGTGGCTTTTCCTTCCAACAGTGAGTAATAGTTTCTGCTTGTAAAAGTTTGCAGAAGTTATTATTGTATTTCAAAATGATCTCTGCACTGAGGTCCAGCAGTTACAATGCCATTATTAAAAAGTTCCTGGACAGAGTATTAAATCTGGACTAAGAAGTTTGGGATTCAAAGTTCTGCTCACCCATGATGATTAATGACTTATTTTGTTTCATCATTGTTGTCTACCTTTAAAAGCTTTGTGAAGCTGACACGGTAAGTAGCCACATACATTAGTGAGTGCTACTTGGAAAATGTTTTGGAAACCAACATCATGGATTAAATTGAATTAATAGATGGACTTTCATAGAGATAACTTTACAATTTCCTGACTTTCTCTTTTGGATATCTTCACATGAATACTCCCAAAGTGCCTTTTCAAGAGGCAAGTGGACTTTCTGGTTTTTCTTTGAAGGCATTTTGCTTCTTATCCAAGAAGCTTCTTCAGCTCTCATACAAGAAACATCTTCAGAGCTGAAGAAACGTCTTCAAAGAAAAACCAGAAAGTCCAGTTGCCTCTTGAAAAAGCACCTTTGGGACAACCATGACCTGGATGACTGAGAATCTTCATAGACATTCAGGTTAATATTATTGGTGTCCCTAAATAGCCCTTTTAAACTGTTGCCCTGATTCCATCTTTCATCAGGCCACAAAGCATTTTAATGCTGAGAAGTACAGTAGTTTATAGAGTTCAGTCCTTTTGATGTCTACACTGAGGTGAAATTCAGTAGAGTGAACCTATTCTCAGGTGTCGTGTTGCAGCCATTTTTAATTATGAGCAAATCAAATAAAACAACACGGCCCTTATATCAAAGTAGACCCAAACGGTCTACTTTCGCATTGTTCTGTAAAATCAGGGATGGGCTTCAAAAATTTTAGCAAGGGGTTCTCTGCCCAGTTGCTGGGTGGACGTGGCCATGGTGGGCACGGCCTAGTCAGCCTCCTGCACCATGGTGTGTGTGTGGGGGTCTTTTTGCCCTCCCCAGACTCCAGAGGCTTTCCTTGAGTCTCCAGGAGGGTGAAAATGGCCTCCCCAGGCTCCAGAGGCCCTCTGGAGGCCAAAAACAGGCCTGTTTCTGGCCTTCCCGAACTTCCAGTAGGCCTTTTTTTTTGCCCTCCCCAAGCCTCCATGCGCGCCCTGCACTTGCCTGCATCCAAAATGGGCTGCGTGGGGACTCCTGGGAGGGGCAGGGCACGGTGGGCAGGGCCAGCCAGGAGTGGGATTTTTTTTTTTTTTAACAAAGAAGGTATTTGCTTATTTATTTATTAGATTCATTTGCCACGCATCTTGTCTTAGTTTGTTGCCTCCTGGACTGAGGGAAGACAAGGTATTTTAGAATAGGTATATATTTAAACTAGTTTCCTATGGAATTTCAAACAAAACTGCCATCTCCCAAGCTTCTAATTGTCCTAAAACATTAAGGATTTAAAAAAAAAAACTTTTAACATTTTTGGGTGCATACTTTTAGCTGTTTTTTATCTTTCCATCCCAACAAAATATTGAAAAGAAATTGGCCTGAAAGGTCTTGGGAGCCTAAATATCTGTCAGCTGGTTTGATAGAAAACTGAATGAAATAAGATCCAATTTTCCACGGCGGGAGAAGCCAGCAAAAAGGAATATTGAGTTAAAAAAAAAAAATGGAGCGGATCCAGTGTATGGGTTGCAAGGGGGGAGAAAAAAATCCCAGGAGAAAAATAATATTCGAATGCATCTTTATGGATAAAGCAGATGGGCAACATCATGGAATGTCGGAGATGGCTCCATTCTAAGTCCCTCCTTCCTTCCTTGTCACATGACCCAATGAGGAATGCATGCAGCTCTCTCTGTGGTTCCTAATGCACACATTAAACAAAATGCACACAGATGCAGCATGAAGGAAGAGCAGAAACCCACACGCACATGGAACCCATTACTTTGTTCCTCTCTCGAAAATACAGACATTTCCTATCGTCCATGCTGGGTTAAAGAAATTGGGAAAACATCACCAAAGCCCTGCTTTCCTGATCGGGCCTTAAATTGTATAGTTCTTGAACCGAGGTAGCATTTCTTCTGAGCTTTCACCCTCCTCGTTATTACTGTTTCATGTCATTTGCACTTCTAACTTCTCACCCTCCTGAAGTTTGGGACTTTACTTTTAATTCCTCCGTTTCAGAATTACTTCAGTTTCTGTCTTAATTTAAATGCTGGAAGAACATAACAGATTGTTTCAGTGAGTGAAAGTTCTCCACTTCCCTTCCTTCCAGCTCTTAAAACCTGCCTAACAGGCTCCACTGGTTCTCTCAATCTCTTTTGGCAACCTCTTTGCTTAAGTGGAAACAGCCTAATCCGTTGCAGAAGGTGTGCTGCGGATTTGCGAAATAAAAAAAAATATTCTCTTGTCTTCTCTGTCAGATCAGCTACTGATTCATTTCCAGTTATCTCTCTCTTTTCCTTTCTTCGTCTTGTTGGAAGGTGGCAAAACTGTTGAAGAGATAATAACAGTGGGTTCCTTGCAGATGAAGTAATCCTCAATTATTCAACCTCCCAAGATCTTCCCATGAAGAAGGCAACTATAATGAGTGCAAAATGTCCAGTTTTGCATGTCGTCTTTTAACAATTCACTGGGGTATTAGTACAATCTGAAATATTTTGGCAAGGGCATCTCTAGGACAGTGGAATTTTAAGGGGTAACAAATGTTGCTTAGTCTTGCTATGCATACATATTTGGGTATGAACTGTATAGAACAGTGATGGTTAACCTTTTCGGCATCGAATCCAAAACTGGAGCATGTGCACATGCACGCACAGGCACACTGGAGTGCTGGACCTGGAAGAGATCAGCTGGCTGGTGCGCATGCGTGCAGCAGCCAGCTGCTCTTTTGGGTTCCGTTGTATGCATGTGCACCATCCAGCTGCTCTCTTCTGGGTTCTGGTGCATGCAGACCAGCTGGCTGGCATGCATGCATGTGACAGAACCCGGAACAGCAGCTGGCGACAGTGCGCGTGCCCACAGAGAGGGCTCTGTGTGCCACCTCTGGCATGCGTGCCATAGGTTCGCCATCATGGGTATAGAATATATTATTATTATTATTATTATTATTATTATTATTATTATTATTATTATTATTATTATTATTATTATTATTATTATTATTATTATTATTATTATTATTTCAATTTATATGCTGCCTTTCTCCAGAGACTCAGGGCGGCTTACAATGCATTTAGAAACCCATTATAAAAACATTTAAAAATTAAAACATTAAAACCCATTCACACCATTCATGGCCAGATCTCACAAGATCACAACAGCGAGATCAACGGCCCCAGGCGTGCCGGAAAAGCCAGGTCTTCACCGCTTTTCAGAAGGCCAATAGGGTGGTCTGGACCTCAGGAGGTAACTGGTTCCAGAGAGCTGGGGCAGGCACAGAGAAGGTCCTCTTCTGCGGGCCCACCAGCCGGCATTGTTTAGCTGACGGGACCCGGAGGAGACCAACTCTGTGGGATCTTACTGGTCGCTGGGAGCTATGTGGTAGAAGGCGGTCTCCAAGATAACCTGGCCCTGAGCCATGTAGGGCTTTAAAGGTAATAGGTAGTAGGATAGGTCAGTAATTTAAAAATATTTTAAAAATCTTTTCGGAGGCCATATTTGAACTGGGAAATGGTCAAGGGATAATCTTGTTCATCTCTAATAAAATTTTGACTACTATCATAGTTGTAATTGGTGAGACATCTAGCTAACTTTGGATAATCATTTACAAAAAAAAAAAAAGCTAAGCAGGATCAGGACTGATTAATACTTGGACAGAACAGCATTGGAGATTCCAGATGGAGTAGTTAAAATGCTCCACTTGGCAAAGCATTATTGTATTGTTGCCAAGGCAAGTTACCAGAAGACAGGCTGGACTTTAGGGAGACTTTACCTCCCAGGATTTGGTAAATCACATTTGCAGAAATACAAGAAAAAAAGCAATGCAAGTCAATAAGAGGTGAGACATCATCCTGATTCATTGGTGGAAAAAAAAATGTAGATGAACACTGTCAGAGAAGAGAGTTAATGAGGAAGTATCAATATTACCATGTTTCCTCCAAAATAAGATCTTATATTCATTTTTGCTCCAAAAGACGCATTATGACCAGTGACGGGTTGCCCCCAGTTCGCACCGGTTCTATAGAACTGGTAGTAAAACCAGCGGGAGGCTCCGCCCACCGACCCCGACATCATCAAAATGCTTCTGCGCATGTGTACACGTGTGGCCCCGTTGCAAACTGGTAGTAAAGGTAATTAGAACCCACCCCTGATTATGACTTATTTCCGGTTAGGTCTTATTTTAGCAGATGCCTCTGTCTGCTAACGATCTTAACTGGGGCTTATTTTTGGGGTAGGGCTTATATTACGAGCATCCTGAAAAATCACGCTAGGCCTTATTTTCTGGTTGGGTCTTATTTTTGGGGAAACAGGGTATTACAAGAACTTTAATATGGAAAGCGTTTAAATATTTGCTCTCTAAATATGCCCACTTAAAACTTTTTTGCACTTTAAATATGGAAAATATTTTAAAGAAGAGCAAATAAGATGATTAAAGACCTGGAGACAAAAACATATGAAGAACGGTTGCAGGAATTGGGTACGGCTGGTCTAGAGAAAAGAAGGACTAAAGGTGACATGATAGCAGTATTCCGGTATTTGAGGGCTGCCACAAAGAAAAAGGGGTTAACTTATTTTCCAAAGCACCAGAAGGCAAGACAAGAAATGATGGATGGAAACTAATGAAGGAGAGAAGCAACCTGGAATTAAGGAGAAACTTCCTAACAGTGAGGACAATTAACCCGTGGAATATCTTGCCTTCAGAAGTTGTGGGTGCTTCATCACTGGAGTTTTTTAAGAAGAGACTGGACAGCCATCTGTCTGAAATGGTATAGGTTTATAGGGTCTCCTGCTTCAACAGTGTTGGATTAGAAGGTCTCCAGAATCCCTTCCAGGTCTATTTGATTGATTGATTGGATTTTTTTTTTTAATTTGATTTATATGCCACCCTTCTCTGGAGACTCAGGGCGTCTTAGAATGCGTTAAGCAGTAGCCTTCATACTTTTTATATTTATACAAAGTCAGCTTATTGCCCCCACAAACTGGGTCCTCATTTAACCTACCTTAGAAAGGATGGAAGGCTGAGTCAACCTTGAGCCTGGTAAGATTCGAACCTGCAGAAATTGCAGACAGCTGTGTTAATTACAGGGTGCATCAAACCACTGTACTACCAAGGCTCTAATGGATTTAATGTTGGAGCATTGAGTATGGGTACTGTAGATACCGAAAATTCTAATGTCAACTGCTCTAACTAAAGCTAGTAAACTCTTGAAAGTTGGTGTGTGGTTAACCTTGCCCTGTTTTGTTTCTTGTGAAAGTGTTTTTCCCTTATCTCAATACTGGTAAGAAGAATAATGTATTTCAACATTCATAAAGGGGATGCAAGAATGTTTGCGGTTACCTAATTAAGTAGATGAGATTGCCTAGAGCATCTCTCCCATTTACACACATACTTGTATTCACAGCAACAGAACTTTTGTTCTTATCACATTATTTCCTGCATACAACGTTGTAGTGATTTTACACAATAGTGTGCAGAGAAAAAAACATTTCCTGTGAATGATTTGCCTCCAGAAGTTGTGAGTTCTCCAACACTGGAGGTTTTTACCAGCACTTGTTATTCTATTCTATTTGAATATCAACATTTCCTGCAGTACTGAAAGACTAAATCTTAATAGCCAGTTTTTGATCTCTAGCATTTTAAAAGATGGTCTGGGAACCAAAATCTTGTATGACTGTATGATCAAATTCATTCTAGGATTCACCACTGATTTTAAAAACATAGACATAGAGTCTGTGCCATTTTTAGAGTAAAAGAGAGAGGTTCATTTAGCTATCATCTATTTACAGTAGTGGTCAAAATTGTGGAAACCTTTTGGGAAAAGTGTATTTTTGAGGGCTTTTAATTTTTTAAAAATTTTGTCAAGTACATATTAGATAATATATATAAGTATAAGCATGAATTGAATACATAAAATGAATACAATTAAAGGGAACATTAGGACAGGGATGGTAGGCACGCTGGTGCTCTTATGCACGCCCCTTACAGACCTCTTAGGAATTGGGTGAGGTCAACAGTAGACAGTCTAAGGTTAAAATTTTGGGGGTTTTGGGATGAGACCATAGAGTCAGGTAGTGCATTCCAGGCATTAAGAATTTTGTTACTGAAATCATATTTTCTGCAATCGAGTTTGGAACGGTTTACCTTGAGTTTGTATCTATTATTTGCTCATGTATTGTTGTGGCTGAAGCTGAAGGTAGATGATAGCAGATTGTATGATTGCAGATGATTGTAGCAGATGATTTTATGAGCTATGCTTAGGTCATACCGAAGGCGGCGTAGTTCTAAATTTTCTAAACCCAGAATTTCAAGTCTTGTGGCATAACGTATTTTGTTGTGAGCAGAGGAGTGGAGGACTCTTCTTCTGAAATATTTCTGGACGCGCTCAATTGTATTAATGTCCGATAGGCAGTGCGGGTTCCAGACAGATGAGCTGTATTTGAGAATTGGTCTAGCAAATTTTTTTGCTTTTTTTTTTGTGTTTTTTTTGTTTGATGGCTAATAACACCACTTTTTTTTTTTTGGAGTAGTACCATAAAATTATATATCAATGGAAAGATAATTTAATCAAGAATGTAATGCTTTTCAACCTTTGTTTGAGAGATAAAAGTGGTTTTTTTCATGGAATTCTAGATTTTAGGCCAAATTCTTGCAGTCTGCACCAAACAGTCCTTGCACTCAACTTCACATTGCATTGCGCCATTTCATTTTGTATACACCCAGATGATTTTCTTCTGTCACTTAGGCACAGTCTCTTAATTCTTCTATCATCACTTGCTGTTGTGTACCTTTTCCTGACTTTACCAGTGTGGTTTTGTAGTGACTGAGTCTCCTTATACCTCTTCAAAAACGTAGAAATGCCACTTTTGATTAAGTTTCCACCAATTTTTCTTCTAATTTCTTTATAACTGTAGCCTTGTTCACTTAATAATATTATTTTACATTGCTTTCTGGGTGACCAGTCAACTCTTTGCACCATTACTTTAATTTTATTATGTTTTACAAGCTCATTAAATGAAAGAACACAAAAAAACCCAACCAACTTGATAGCGATCATAATGTCCTCCTCTCAGCTTCAATACATGACATCAATAACCGAATCCTTACTGTGATCTGATTGGCTCATTGCCAAAACAAGTTGACACCTGATTGGCTCTCTAAACACTCATGCCCATTGGCTACAATCAGATGAAGGAAAGCTACCTTATATCACCCTAAGCAAGTTGTGCTTCCTTTTTCTGGTTATTTGGCTATAACTTTTCATAGAATACAGATAATTGAATAAAATTTGTTGCATTACATTCTTGATTAAATTATCTTTTCATGATATATAATTTTACGGTACAACTAAAAAACGTGGTGTTATTAGCCATCAAACCTCAAAAATACACTTTTCCCAAAAGGTTTCCACAATTTTGGTCACTACTGTAAAAGGGCAAGCAGGATATTTTCTGTCCCCTTTGACTGCAAATTCTTGAAGAAACTCTCTCTTCCTATCTTTTTCACTTTACAGTTTACTCCTATCCTATATGAAAGGAAAAAACAAGATTGTGTGAGGCGTTAATGGTGTCAGTTCTAGGTTAGTTGAGCTAATGATTAAACTCAGTAGAACGCAACTTCCTTCTAAATAAATATTGTCAAATCTTATTGATCTATGCCTAATTTTGTTACACAGGGTGGATAAATGCATTAACTTTCCTCCCTCCTCAATAATGCATTTTAATACAATGATAGAATTGCACTTTATTTGGATGGCTGTTTGATTTAACGTAATAAAATATTGTTTTATTTCAGATCAATAATTTTAAAAGTCTTTCAACAAATGAGGAGCGGCTATATTTTGAATCTTCAGATTCTGCTAGACTCTCATACAAGATGTCAAGTCGAATACCAATTATTGGCCTAGAGCAGGGGTGTCAAACTCGCGGCCTGTGTGGGACAGATGCGTCATGCGCTGGCCACGCCCACCCCTGGTTTAACGAAGGGGGAAAAGTTGCAATATGTCATGTGATGATGCTGTGTCATCACGAGTTTGACACCCCTGGTCTAGAGTAATTGAACTCTCCATACGTATTAAAGGAAGATTTCAGAATGAAGTATTTGTGTAATTGGAAACTTGTGGAAAAATAGGTGCAGCGAGGAATCTTGATGATGAGTGGAACACTAAGTAACATATATAGCAGATTAGAATTCTAATATACAGTGGAAAGAAAAGGAAGGGGGAGTAGAGTAGAACAGAGTAGAGTAGAGTGAAGGGAAGAGTAGAGTGAAGAGAAGAGAAGAGTGAAGAGTAGAGTGAAGAGAAGAGTAGAGTGAAGAGAAGAGTGAAGAGAAGAATAGAGTGAAGAATGAAGAAAAGAGTAGAGTGAAGAGAAGAGTGAAGAGAAGAGTAGAGTGAAGAGAAGAGAAGAGAAGAGAGAAGAGAAGAGAAGAGAAGAGAAGAGAAGAGAAGAGAAGAGAAGAGAAGAGAAGTTTCTCTCATTGTTCTGATACCATCCAAAAAAAGCTTCAAGTTGTATAAAATCTTCTAGGTCTTGTCACCCATTACCTTGCAGGGAAGTGAGATGACTGTAATTACCCCAGCTAATAGAATTGGCAGTGGAATCAGCAAAATTGTCCCTAGTATTACTTTTCCCAATCCAAGTACACATGGAGAACCTTTCAAATCAATATTGGGTGAAGTGCAGAGGTGGTATCCAGCCGGTTCAGACCGGTTTGCCTGAACCAGTAGCGGAAATCACTGGTGGGCCTGCCTACCGGCTCCTGCTCTTTGTTGTCCTATTAAGGGATGTTTTTGAGGCCGGGTGCATGCACAGAAAACACGCATATGAGCAAAGCGTATGCACGGAAGGCTGGGTGCATGTGCGGAAGGCAGGCGCACACACGAATCGGGCACGTGCATGCACGAAGTGATCATGCACACGGGGTGAACCGGCAGCAACAGTGCAACCCACGGCTGGTGAAGAGACCAGTGACCAGCTGAAAATCATCTCATCACCTTAGTGATCAGATTGAACCCAAATCTTCCTTTTTCCAGTCTTAACACCTTAACTGTTAAATACTGTCTCATATCAGTAAGACATTTTTAGTGGTCATACTTTTATTTTATTTTAAGGAATTCGTGAAGTCATGCACTATATCTGTTCTAGTTCACTTTGTTCTGTTTTTGCGTTCGCTGACAAAGCTCATATTTATCTTGCAAGCTTTCGAACAATGTGGCTGATTTAAAAATAAAAAGATGATCCCGACACATCCTTCCTGTGATCATCAACTTTTGAGATGTTATCTTTGTGGCTGCTATACATAGAAAAAAATATTAAGGAATTTTCCAAAAGACACAGTTGAAATCATGAACACATGTGCGGTAAATTCATAGTGTATCTGTAAGATACACTATATGATGCAGAATCAATTATATTTGTTATATTAGAGAGAGGAGTTGAAATGTTCCCTGCCATTTCAGAACAAACCAACCAGGATTAAATTTAGAGCACTGTTGTATTATCTCTTCCCTTAGTAATTAGGAAAACAGTTAGTAATAGAATAACACTGATTAATTGCTCTTACTCTTAGGAAATTTCTCCTTAGTTCTAGGTTGCTTCTCTCCTTGATTAGTTTCAATCCTTTGCTTCTTATCTTGACTCCTGGTGCAACTTAAACAACTACTCATTGCATGGATATATACAGGCACACATCTAACTAACACACTTTGTTTATTTATTTAGTGTATGACATCTACAGTGGTCATGCAATCACTAATATGCACATTTAGTTTAAATAAAGCATCAGCAATATATATATACACACACACACATACAGACACATACACACGTGTGTGTGTGCACGCACATGTGTGTGTGTGCATATCTATCTATCTATCTATCTATCTATCTATCTATCTATCTATCTATCTATCCCTTGACATACGACTACAATTGAGGTCAACATTTCTGTTGCTAAGTGACACATTTGTTAAGTCAGTTTTGCCCCATTTTACGACCTTTCCTGCCACAATTGTTAAGTGAACCACTGCAGCTATTAATTTAGTACCACGGTTGTTAAGTGAACCTAGTTTCCCCATTGACTTTGCTTGTCAGAAGGTCACACAAAGGGATTGATTGCATGATCCTAGGACGCAGCAATGGTCATACATGTGAACCAGTTGCCAAGCACCTGTTATGTTATGTTATGTTGTTATGTTGTGTTGTGATGTGATGTTGTTATATTATGTTATGTTATGTTATGTTATGTTATGTTATGTTATGTTGTGTTGTGTTGTGTTGTGTTGTGTTGTTTTGTGTTTTGATGTGATGTGATGTGATGTTTTTATGTTGTTGTGTTGTGTTGTGTTGTGATGTGATGTGATATTATGTTATGTTATATGTGTGTGTGTGTTATATATGTGTGTGTGTTTGTGTGTGTGTAAATAATGGAGACAATACTATGTAGGAAATAATATATTAAATTAAGGTAAAACCATAATAAAATCACCATAATGTGGAGACATAGGGATTGCAATGGGATAGGTGTTATAACTCGATATCAGTATAAAGTATAGAGTACAGAGGTGGTATTTGGCCGGTTCAGATCGATTCAGGCGAACTGGTAGCAGCAATCATGGGTTGGCCTGCCCACCCGCCCTGGCTCCAAGTCGTGCTATTTAGGCACGTTTTCGAGGCTGGGCGCATGTGCGAGTAAGAAAAACGCGTGCACGGAAGGCTGGGCGAATGCACGGACAGCGCAGGCATGAAGCGAGCGGGTGCATGCATGGTGAACCGGTGGTAAAGGTAAGTGAAGCACACCCTTGATAAAGTACCTCCATGATGGTATACCCTGAGCAACGTTCTGCCTTAACAGAATGGCTAAAAGTCTATACACATGAAGACCGAACTGGATATTGCATCCCCACTACAGAGGCAGCAATTAGACTGAACGCACTATTGGAGAAGGGGGGAAAAAAGAGCAGAATTCAAGAATAAACTTTTATATATGCCACTAAAGTGTCTGGGGTGCTCACATACACATACCTCTTGGTGATATCATCTTTATATTTCAGAAGAACTGACACATATGGTTTTCCTCTTCTGCCTCTTCGTATTTTGCTCTCCGGTAAATGATGAGAGCCTTTATTTATTTATTTATTTATTTTGTCTGATCATGATCTAGTTTGCCAAGAAACAAATTTGCACTGGTGAACATCACTTTATTTATGGGACACAGATGCCATGGAGGTCCATCCTCTTTCAAACTTTTTGAAAAGTGTCAGGCTGACCTAACCTAGCAGAGTGTTCCTATGATCAAGGCAAACTTGGCCAAGAAGCAAAATCTGTAACCAAAACATTCATCTGAACTTCTCCATAGTCTATAGATTTCATCTGAACTTCTCCATAATCTATAAATTTCTTCTTGTCAATGAAGTTAGCGGTTAGATAAACTCATTCAGCGTTGTTAAACAAAATCCACATTTTGTGGATCTTCTAATTAGATGACAACCGAAATGCAAGCTTTTCAATTCTTTTATTTTCCCCTCGTGCTTTGGAGGTAAATGTTGAGAAAGGAGATGACTTTTAAAAATGCCCTGTCTTTTCTCTTTTGAAAGCCACATTAGGATTGTTAGTGAGGGCTATATTTTGACTTTTTTTCTTTGAAGCAAAGACGTATCAAAGAAAATGAAGAAAAGACATACCAAAGGGACAAAATATCTACAGCCATTTTGAGTACATTACACTTCTATTTTGCCATATTTAATCAATGGAGAAAAGTTTGTATTCTATTCTTTTTTTAACTCCTCATGCGCCTTAACTAAAATAATATCCTGAATGTAATTAATTCCTTGCTTAATTGGTTTTGCTTTAAAAATGGAATAAGAGAGAACAAAAGAAAGAAATGGATGACGGGAAGATAAAATACTGGATATCTTTAAAGCCTGCTTTTAGATTTTGTCTGAGGCACAGTTAGTTTAGTTTAATTTAGTTTAGTTTATTATATTTGTATACCGCCCTTCTCCTGAAGGACTCAGAGCGGTGAACAGCCATGATAAAAACAATGTACAACAAAAATTAAAAGCTTATTAAAATAATTAAATCATTCGGCCAAATTTAAAACATCAGGGACAATGAAGTTGACTAACTACCCTATTTTCCCCAAAATAAGACATCCCCTGATAATAAGCCCAATCGGGCTTTTGAGCGCATGGCAAGAAAGCCAAGCACTTATTTCAGGGTTTTAAAAAAAATATAAGACAGGGTCTTATTTTGGGGGAAACACGGTATTATGTGATAGAATGAGGTGAACATCTAAAATAATACTTCTGTCATGTGAGAGTAAGTCTGCCATATTTAGATTTGTCATTGCTTGCCTAGTCTTCTCCATCCTACTGCAATTACCCAGCTGAGCTAAATTTATATTTTATTTCTAAGATTTTTCCAGTTGCTCTAGAGCTAACAGTTTTTCAAATGCTATAAAATAAAAATCAAATACAACTCACAAGTCTGTATAAACCAAAGCTGCTTACAATTTTAGGTCAAGGTGCTGTTAAAATAGCAGTAATGTTCTGTCCTATCTTTAAAGCTAGAGGATTTATTAATAATCTCATATTCTCAACTCTTCTCTGGGACACATCAATCCTGCTTCATCTGGATGAGGTAACTGCTAGTATTTCTAGTTAGCAGGAATGCCAGATAATATTTTAGCATCTATCTTTATTCATGAACTGAGCTCTCAAGTTTACACCATGGCCAGGCATTTTTTATTTATTTTTATTTTGTTTTGTTTGTCAGACATGTACAAGATAGCAGGTATAGGAATAAACATAAACATAGACAGAGGAAGTAAATACAGATAAATGGGGACAGTAAGACAGAGATGGTAGGCACGCTGGTGCGCTTAGGCACACCTCCTTTATGGATCTCTTAGGAATGGGGTGAGGTCCACCGTAGACAGTTTCAGGTTGTAGCTTGAGGGTTTGAGGCTGTAAAAACGGAGTCGGGTAGAGCATTCCAGGCATTGACGACTCTGTTGCTGAAGTCGTATTTTCTGCAATCACGTTTGGAGTGGTTTACCTTGAGTTTGTATTGATTGTTTGCACATGTATTATTGTGGTTGAAGCTGATGAAGTCATTGACAGGTAAGACGTTGTAGCAGACAATTTTGTGTACTATGCTTAGATCTGTCCGCAGGCAGTGCAGTTCCAAATTGTCCAAGCCCAGAATTTCATGTCTGGTGGCATAAGGGATCCTATTGTGAGTAGAGGAGTGGAGTACTCTTCTCGTGAAATACCTCTGGACCCACTCAATCGTGTTAATGTCCGATATGCAGTGTGGATTGCAGGCGGATGAGCTGTATTCTAGAATTGGTCTGGCAAAGGTTTTGTATGCCCTAGTTAGCAATACAATGTTACCGGAGAAGAAGCTTTGCAAGATTAGGTTAACAATTTTCACAATAAAACTGGTCTTTTCTTAGGAAATCCCCTCTTCCTAACTCTTTAAAGTTTCTCAGAACACAACTGCCCCCAAATACACATCTTTTCCTATTGACTACCTTCTATTTCAATTTTTTTTCCTTTTACAAAACAAAGTCAAATATACAATAATATTATAGTCCAAAAACCCACCCCCAAACACTTTCACACAAGCATATTAACCTTTGGTTAAGAGGTTGTTTATTCCCTAAGTCCTTTGAAGTTTGACAACACACATCTCAAGGGTGTCCCTTTCCAATCCTTGCCCTGTCCCATCTCCATTTCATTTATCACGTGTCTTCCCCCGATGTTGTGGCCTGTACGCAGCCTGTGCAGCTAGTAGCTGATTCTGACAGCGAGGAGGCTGGTGTGGTGCTGCGCCAGCAGCCTGTGCAGCTGGCACTTGAGTCGGACAATGAGGAGGCTGGAGAAGATATGGTGCCAGAGGCGGGGATTCAGCCAGGGCCTTCAGAACCTCCAGAAGCTCCCTTAAGTAAAGAGGACGAAGAGGAGGAGCCTCTTCTCGATGCACAGGTGCGCAGAGCTGCCAAAAGGCAGGAGTGGCTCCTCAGGAGGAGGTCTCCTCTAGAGTAAGGCTTGGGGCTAATTGGCCACTCCTGTAGCCTATTTAAGGAGGAACTCTGATTGAAGCAATTTGCAGGGAACAACTTCATTCACATACCTTCGTGTCTTGCTTTGCTTATCAGCTTCCTGCAAATTGCTTCTGGGCATTCTGCCAACCACAGTAAGCTTTCAGTTATTATTCTTTGAATTCTTGGCAGCTGTTAATGCAGTTAATTAACAGCCGTTGTTGTAAAAGACTGATTTATTTATTAAACCGAGGTTTGAACAGACTTTGTGTGTGCTGCGTTCTTTGGGGTCTGTAGCTGGGGCAGAACACCCGAGTACCATAAACCACTATAGTCATTCACTCTCTTTTCAAGACATGTGTTTGATGGGAGGGGGTGGGGGTTGGACTAGATGACCTACAATGTACCTTCCAGCTCTGTTATTCTGTTTGTTATTCTGTTATTCTTATTCTGTTACTTGTCAGGATACATACAACACATAGTTGTGGGAAACAGTTGGGGTTCAGACACAGGGGTTTTAAACATACACCATTCAACTAAAGCATTTAAACAGTGTCCAGTCCAGGAGTGGGTTCCATTTGCCTTTACTAGCAGTTCGCAGCGGGAGCACAGAAGCTTCTGTGCATGCGCAGATCACCCATGATGACATTGTGGCGGGTGGACGGAGCCATGATGACGCCATGGTGGGTGGGTTCCACTTACCTTTACTACTGGTTTGCAGCGGGAGCTCTTCTGCACATGGGCAGAAGGTTCTGCGCATGTGCAGATCACCCATGATGATGTCATGGCCGGTGGGTGGAGCCTCCCACCAGTTTTACTACCATTCTATAGAACCGGCCCGAACCGGGAGCAACCCACCACTGTTCCAGTCCCTCTGGATCCCCCTCTTGGGACAACTATTGGTCCTATCCCTACCTTGGTATCATGGACACGATCTGAGCATAGATGCCCTATCAAGAACTCAGTGGACTTGCAAATAAAAATTGGACCCAGGCAATGATGCTCACCCCTCTGATGTGATCAAAGGCAACGGGAAGCTAGCAAACGCCACGCCAAACTGTCATTTGAGATTTCCAAGGTTGCTGTTGCAATATTGAATCCAGCGCAATCAGACTTGGAGCTGGAATCAAAACCAGCAATCCTGGAACAATGGATGAGGTATGCCTAGATCACTAGCATTGATCTCCCACTCTGTGATCAAAGATGAGAAACAGACAAAGCACAAAGCCCTTAGACAAATTCCATCTCACGTGCCAGAATTGTCCCAGGAAGCACTGGACCAATTGCCCCTAGCATGCAAAGCCAATCAAATGCACGAGACAGGACATCTTTTAATAGTTTTGTTCTTACGCTAGTAAGACCGCACCTGGAATACTGCAACCAATTTCGGTCACCATACTACAAAAAAGATGTTGAGACTTTGGAAAAAGATCAGAGAAGAGCAACTTTGATGATCAAAGGCCAGGAGACTAAAACATATGCAGGATTTGGGTTTGGCTACTCTAAAGAAAATAATTAGAGGTGACATGATAGCAGTATTCCAGTACTTGAGGGGCTGCCACAAAGAAGATGGGCTCAAATTATTCTACAAAGCACCAGAGGACAGGACAAGAAACAATGGTTGGAAACTAACCAAAGAGAGAAGCAACCTGGAATTAAGGAGAAACTTCCTAACAGTGAGGACAATTAACCAGTGGAATAGCTTGCCTTCAGAAATCATGGGGGCTCCATCACTGGAGGTTTTTGAAGAAGAGACTAGACAGCCACTTATCTGAAATAGTATAAGTTCTCCTGCTTGAATGGGGCTGGACTAAAAGACCTCCAAGGTGCTACCAACTTCTATTCTATTCTATTCTATTCTATTCTATTCTATTCTATTCTATTCTATTCTATTCTATTCTATTCTATTCTATTCCATTCCATTCCACTCCACTCCACTCCACTCCACTCCACTCCACTCCACTCCACTCCACTCCACTCCACTCCACTCCACTCCACACAGAAGAAAGGCACTTGGAAATTTTGTTTCCAAATCAAGTGCCAGGGCTCCTACCAAAGAATGGTAGAATGTCTAACCCTTTGGCTTGCCCGAGTCACATTGAGTGAAGTCTAATTGCCTTGGGCTACCCATAAAACATATAATACAGTTTTATTATGAAATAAAACCACATAATAATGTTAAGTTTATGATTTTGTGGGGCTCCATTATTAGCTGTCTAGGACCACATGTGGCCCCTCGGCTGCGGGTTGGACATGCCTATTCTAAAGCATGTGATTTTAAACAGCTAGAATAGAAAGATCATGATATGATTAACAAAATACAGTTTCATGAGCAAGCCACAGCTAAAACACACCAAATTTCATTCATGCCCTCGTCACCTCCCGTCTGGACTATTGTAATGCTCTCTACATGGGGCTCCCCTTGAGGAGCACTCGGAGGCTCCAACTGGCGCAGAGTGCGGCCGCGCGGGTGGTTATGGGAGCGATGTGGCTTTCCCATGTAACACCTCTCCTGCGTGAGCTGCACTGGATCCCGGTGGTCTTCTGGGTGCGCTTCAAGGTTTTGGTTATCACCAAAGAGAGCGCTCCATGGCTTAGGACCTGGTTATCTACGGGACCGCCTGCTACCACCAATAGCCTCCCAGTACGCCAGTACGCTCCCATAGAGAGGGGCTCCTCCGGGTGTCGTCGGCCAAACAATGTTGACTGGCGGCCCCCAGGGGGAGAGCCTTCTCTGTGGGGCACCTACAATCTGGAACGAGCTCCCCCCGGAGATACGGAGGATCCCGGATCTGCGCACCTTCCGTCACGCGCTCAAGACTTTCTTATTTCATCAAGCTGGCCTGGCCTAAATCTTTCCCCCTTTTAAATGTAAATTTTAATTTGTTTTTAAATTATTGGGTATTTTAAATTTGTCTCAGCCAAATTATTTAATTCGTTTTTATTCTATTTTAAATTTTTGTATTTATGTGTTTTATTCTGTGGCTGTTCACCGCTCTGAGTCCTTCGGGAGTAGGGCGGTATATAAATCCAATTAAAAAAAAAAAAAGGTTGGCCTTGTTGTTATAAAGGGAAATATGAGGAGTTGGTGGGTAACTTATGTATTCTGATTACAAGCAGCCCAGCCAACTCCTGCCCCATTCTGTTCTAGGCAGGAGATTTCTCCTGCCTTTCATGGTCTTGAACGTTAACTGACTGAACTTTCACTTGATATGACTTTCACTGATAACGAACACTGTTTTCAAGGGAAGCAAATTTGAATAAGGTCAGCAACTCAATTATCTGCTTTCTCCCTAGCAACCCATGCAGGTCAATCCTGGGTCATGCATAACAATCTTTTATTTTGATTTTATTTGTCCCCCATTCCATCACACTCTCTGTGTCAAATCCATACTTTGTGCTCCCATTGCTAATGTTATTTTGTTATTCAATTTATATCCCTCAAGGCAGAGCACTCAGTCCTCCCTCCTTCTTCCAACAAAGTCCTGTGGGCGGGGGGAGAGAGAGAGAGAGAGAGAGGGAGGGAAGGAGGGAGGGAGGGAGGGAGAGAGAGGGGGGAGGGAGAGAAAAAGAGAGGCTGACTCAAAAAGTCATCCAATGAAGTTCTACGACTATGAGATGGACTAGAACTTGAGTCTCATGATCACTAGTCCTCCACCTTTACTATTATACCACACAAGATTGTCAAAAAAAGCTGTTGGTCAGCTTTGCATTGGTTCAGGAAGTGTCAGGCAGATGCCCAAAGATGTCACAATTTATTTATTTTATTTATTTATTTTAATTTAATTTGTATACCGCCCTTCTCCCAAAAGGGACTCAGGGCAGTGAACAGCCAAAATTAAAATACATACAATACAAAAGTTAAGATAATTAAAAGAGATTAAATCAATTGGCCTCCCAATTTAAGACCCCAAGTCTATAAAATTTAAAAATCCCATTAAAAACCATTTAGGCTAGGCTGGCTTACTGGAATAAATAGTCTTCAGGGCCTTATGGAAGGTCCGGAGGTCCGGGATCAGTCGTATTCCAGGAGGTAGCTCATTCCACAGGGCGGGTGCCCCCACAGAGAAGGCTCTCCCCCTGGGGGCCGCCAGCTGACATTGCTTGACCGACGGCACTCTGAGGAGGCCCTCTCTGTGAGAGCGTATTGGCTGGTGGGAGGTTTCGGTAGCAGCCGGCAACAATGACATCAAATCCAGTTCTTCATTACTTATCCCTAATAGACAAAAGTCTCCCCCAGACCAACCATCAAATCTAGGGGTGTCAAAGTCAATTTCATTGAGAAGCGCATCAGGATTGTGTTTTATCCTGGAAGCTGGGGAGCTGGGAGCTGTTTGCTGCAAGGAGGCAAATTGCTGGGAGGCAGAGGCTGAAGGGTGGGGGCTGGTGGGTGGGCGGGGCTTCAGTAACATTCGCTCTATAAGATGCACAGACATTTCCACCCACTTTTTTGGGGGGGGGGGGAAGGAGTCTTATACACTGAAAAATATGGTAAATCATAATATATTGCAGTATATATATGTAGTATATGTGACAAGGCTGAGCCTGAGGTGGGGTCAAATGCATCATTGGTCTGGAATCCCTATGCCTCCAGAAGAGACCTAAGTCCAACCTCCCTTGAAGTCCATTGAATATTTTTTATCAGGGCAACCTGGTCTACCTAAATATGGGATGGAGCATACTGCTTCTGCTTTCAGCCCCAATCCAGGAGCCTCCGCAGGCAATCGCTTCCGCAACAAACTATTTTTGGGTTAAATTTTATATTTACCGACAGTCGCTCTCCTGTTATAGCCGAAAAAGCTAGGAGAGCCCGTGGCTTATAGGTTAATACATTTACTTAATATGTAAGCAGTCCGGGTTCGAATCCCAGAAGGGTATGGCTAGCTAACGAGAGCTAAATAGCTTGAAATAGATCTATATTAGTCTCCCTTTATTTCTTTGTCAGTAAATATAAAAAAAATGAAGTCCATTGATTCTTATCTGGTGCCAATTTGCCTTGACCATTAGTAGATCAGATTCTTGTGTTAAGGTAGCATGGAATAAAACTCACAGTGCTTTTGAACTCTATCCAAGCTCCTGGTTTCCTGAGCCTGACATTATAAATTGAAATAATACCACAAAAATAACAAATAAGTACATCTAGCTTGCTTAGATCTCTCTTTAATGTAAGTTGGAATTAAATGCCATCAATCAAATAATTGCACATGGTTATTCCCTACATTCAATTGTTTTCTGCCTTTCTCTCATTACAAATTTGAATACGGTGTCAACTTTTATAATGGCTCTGGAAATAGCAGTGAAGGCTTGCAGAAAGATGGTTGCTGTACCCCTTTCCGGGGCCTCCATGAAGCTTTCTTAACCTAACATAGAGAAATAAGGGTTTGATGAGGATTGCTAAACTGAAGAAAATGGAAGAAGCAGACCTGGCACTGTAATGTCATAATTTAAAGTTATGGCAAAGCGAGCAGAATAATGGCCAACCCAAGCATACTTTTTAAAAGCCATCATAAATAAAAATGGAAAGTGTAGCTATTTGCAAAATCAAACCTTGTACTGTTTAATGTTTTGTCGGCATAGCTGTAGCCGGGTGGATTTATAAATTCCATTTATTTTACAAGAGAAAATACTTGCGGTGAAGAAAAGAGAAGTTGATTGAACTAAAAGGGCAGTAAACATCCTTCTGCAAGGAAATGTGGATTATCAACCTATTTTTAAAGGGGACATTTTCATCCTTCGGCACAGCAAACAACTGTTAACTTATGCATCCTGAATTATGATCCTTTTCGACAAAATATCATTTCTATAGAAAAAATAATGCAACACTAATTTGAAGCAGTTGATGTTAGTCTTAGGGAAGAATTGAACCTTCTCTGAACTTGGGCTCCTGAACATTTTACTGAAGCAGCCCTTTATTTATGATACTTTACTCAGTGTTTCCATTATATCCTCTTTTTTTCTCCCATGGATTTATAATTTAGCTATCGAAGTTTATTCTAGACTGACATCTGGCAACTTTCTTCTGGTTCCAAAGGGAGATAAGTGAAGACTGAAATCCAGAAAGTGTTGTATATCAGGAACAGACAAATGGTTACTGTAGTCCCCTAAGGCACTACAGATACTTTCTCCTATAACAGTAAAAACAAAGCTAAAATCTCCCTTGAGCCAAACTCTTAGTAATGCCATGAGTATATCCATGTAGTTTTCTTGGCAACAGTATGGCAGTGGATTGTCATTGCCTTTTCAAGGATCTATTTTCAACTTCCCAGTCTAGCCTCCAGCTTGGATTTCCTGTTACTCTTCATATATACTGCTCAAAAAAATAAAGGGAACACAAGCAGAAGACATCCGAGATCTGAATGAATGAAATAGCCATATTAAATATTTTGTTCTTTTCAGAAAATAGTTTATGCACTGCTCAAACAACTAAAGGGAACACAAAACTACTGTATGTAGTAGGCCAAAATAGATCTATCTTAGTCTCCCTTAAGTATATATATATATATATACATATATATATATATATAGCTGCAAGGAGATGAACCAGTGGTGGAATTCATTTTTTTTACTACCGGTTCTGTGGGCGTGGCTTGGTGGGCGTGGCTTGGTGGGTGTGGCAGGGAAAGGATACTACAAAATCTCCATTCCCACCTCACTCCAGGGGAAGGATACTGCAAAATCCCCATTCCCTCCCCATTCCAGGGGAAGGATACTGCAAAAACTCCATTCCCACCCCACTCTGGGGCCAGCCAGAGGTAGCATTTGCCGGTTCTCCGAACTACTCAAAATTTCCTCTACTGGTTCTCCAGAACTTGTCAGAACCTGCTGAATAGCACCCCTGAGATGGACCCTGAAGTAGCAATTTTAGCTAGGATTGATGCTCTTATGCTTGTGTCACTAAGGAGGAGGTCTACCTAGATCTCTGCTATTTTAATGAGAGTGTCAGGGTGGGAGGAATTCTGGACAGAGAAAAACTTGAATTTGAGGCACTGCAGTGAAGAGTCAGGGCATGCAAATGGAATCCAGTTGTCTGGCAACTTATCTGAGCCCTGAGGCTGCCTGGCTACAGACCTCCTGGCTTTGTAGCCAGAGTACCTCCTGTATCATAATGAACCCAGGTGGCACAGCGGTTAAAGTGCAGTATTGAAGGCAAACTCTGCCCACAGCCTGGAGTTCAATCCTGACAAGGCCCAAGGTTGACTTAGCCTACCACCTTTCGGAGGTCGGTAAAATGGGGAGCCAGATTGTTTGGGGGGGCAATACGCAATAATGCTTCTACCTTATAAACTGCCCAGAGAGTGCTTAAAGCACTATGGAGAGGTATATAAGCCTTAAATGTTATGCTATTGCTATCATCCTGGAGGACAAATTTTCGATCTGCCAACTACTAGGACTGCGTTATGACTGCTTACTGGACTGCCTGCTGGAGTGTTACAAGCTTAGATTTTTTCTGTGCTGGGAATGGGTGATTAGGCATGTAGAACAGCATTGTACCAGATGCTAGTCCTGCTGGGACTGGAATGTGAGAAATGCGTATGAAAGATAGCAATTGGGTAGCCTACATAGGACAAGCATGCAGCCTGCGGGACAAGGGAGAAGCAGCTTGGAGAGTACTGTGGTTAGGTTGTGGATATTTGGATATTTGGATGTTAGATGACACTGAGGACCTGGGAGAAATATGATAGGAGATATGTGTATGTATAGGGGTGTGGGGGAGTAACAGGCAGTAAGATTTGTGTGTTTAAAAAAAACAGTAGGCCGTACAGAAGGAATATAAACTAGGGCAACAAGGAAGACAGAGGCAATATTTGAAACCTAGTTCCCTCAGATTTACTTCAGACTCACATCAGAGGTGAAGAAGCTTCTTGGATAAGAAGCAAAACATCTTCAAGGAAAAACACAAAGTCCAGCTGCCTTTTGAAAAAGCACATTTGGGACAACCATGCCCTGGATGATTGAGAATCTCCATAGACATAAGGAAGGAAAAGTTTTCTCAATTTGTCTCTCCAAGACATTGTGGCACACATGAAACAAAACATGCAGGAAAAATCAGTCTCTCCCCAGAATACCGATCTAAGGTCCCCATCCTACTGTATTTTTCGGACTATAAGACAGACCTAAATTTAAAAGAGGAAAAAAACAACAAAAAGTTTTTGGCTTCTCTTTCTTTGGGCCTTTTTTCAGCCCTTTTCCAGTCTTTTTTTGGCCTGTTTCCAGGGCTTTTTTCAGCCCATTTTCGAGGCTTTTTGGGCCTGTTTTGGGGGCTTTTTTCAGCCCATTTTCAAGGCTTTTTTTGGCCCATTTTTGAAGTTTTGTGGGGCCCATTTTGGGGGCTTTTTTGCCCTGTTTTGGAGGGCTTTTTGGCCTGTTTTCGGGGCTTTTTTGGCCCATTTTTGGGGCCATTTTTGTGGCTTTTGAGGGGGGCATTTTTGAGGCTTTTTTGGCCCATTTTTGAGGCTTTTTTCAGCCCATTTTGAGGCTCTTTGCGGCTTGTTTTTTTTTCAGAAAAAACAGGCCAAAAAAGCCTAAAAACAGGCCAAAAAAAGCCCCCAAAATGGGCCCAAAAACCCTAAAAAATGGGCCCAAAAAGCCACAAAACAGGTCAAAAAAAGCCTCAAAAATGGGTCCCCAAAGCCTCAAAAACAGGCCCCCAAAAGCCCTGAAAACGGGCCCCAAAAGCCTTGAAAATGGGCCCAAAAAAGGCCTGAAAAATGCCGAAAAAAGGCCTAAAAATAGGGTGTGTGGAGGCCAAAAAATGGCTGGCGGGTGGGCAGGGCTTTGGCAATATTCGGCCTATAAGACACACAGACATTTTCACTCCCTTTTGGAAGACAAAAAAGTGCATCTTATAGTCCAAAAGATACGGTAATTTTGTTCTTAAATTAAAACAACCCCTCTCCAAACCAGTACAATAGCCTTGTAATAGATGTTTGCGTTTAAGGCACATTAAGCTCTGTCTATTCCTGTGGTGCAGTTTCTGTAATTAGGAGAAATGATAGTGGAAAGGTAGATCTCTCTTTCCTGATTCCTTTCCAGATTGTTCCCATTTACTGGAAATAAAAAAAAAGGGGGGGGCTAAGTTCCTGCCTCAAAGCGATGCCTTAAACTGCAGTCAGATGTACAATCTTCCTAATCAGGCCTGGGAACCAGGCTGCAATTAAGACCACATGGAAAGAGCAGAAAAGCAAACAAAAATTATTAAACCATCACTCAGGATTCCTGTTTTTAATTTGAAAACGGAAACGATACATTAATCAAACCCAAGCCTTCAGCTCTGAGGCACGTTTCAGAAATATCCTGAAACAACAAGAGGAAATCTTTTCAGTGTTTAGGGGGAAGAAAAAAAAAAGCCCACTTCTGATTGGTTCAGATGTGTAGCAAAATACATTTGGCCATGAAATAAGGTACAGCGTCCTCTTCTTAGCCTCAGTTGCCTCCAAGCAAAATAAAACTTGAACGGCACTTGAAGGAAAGACACATGACACCAATTAGGGATAAGCCAAATTGTTAAAAGGAAAGTCGTCTTCTTCCTTGATTAATCCTCTTTAAAACTCATGCACCATTTTGCCATCCAGCCTTCATTGTTGTTCAAGGGAGATTCACTCACATCAGTGGGATCTCACAAAATGAGTTGTAAACAGCTTTCTGAGACGGGAGAGAGGAATCTGAGAGTTTTTGCTGTTGTTGTTCAGTCGTTAAGCCATGTCTGACTTTCTGCGACCCCATGGACCATAGCAGTGGTCACCAACTGGTGGTCTGTGGACCACTGGTGGTCCGTGAGAAAATTTTGATGGGGTCCGCTGAAAAATTATTTGCATTTTTTATATTGCACTAAATCAGGAGTCCTCAAACTATGGTCCCTGGGCCGGATACATGCAATGAATGCTTGTGTTACTGCAGAGAGTCTCCCCCTTCAGGGTCTTTTTGTGCGGGTTGGAGTGGGGCAGAAATTCTGACTTGGGGTCTGTTTCAGCCTCCTGGTGTGGGGCTTTGGGCGAAGGCTGGAGGGAAGTGCTGCTGGTGGCAAAGAGCCACAGGGCCTTGTTGCATTGGGACAGCATCAGAGGTGGGTTTTAGCAGGTTCTGACCAGTTCTGGAGAACCGGTAGCGGAAATTTTGAGTAGTTTGGAGAACCAGTAGTAAAAGTTCTGACTGGCCCCGCCCCCACCTATTCTCTGCCTCTCAAGTCCCAGCTGATCGGGAAGAAATGGGGATTTTGCAGTAACCTTCCCCTGGATTGGGGTGGGAATGGAGATTTTACAATACCCTTCCCCTGGAGTGGGGTGGGAATGGAGATTTTGCAGTATCCTTCCCCTGTGGGATTGCAGAAAATACGACTTCAGCAACAGAGCGGTCAATGCCTGGAATGCACTACCTGACTCTGTGGTTTCATCCCCAAAACCCCATAACTTTAACCTTAGACTGTCTACTGTTGACTTCCCCCCATTTGTAAGAGGTCTGTAAGGGGCGTGCATAAGCGCACCAGCGTGCCTACCGTCCCTGTCCTACTGTCCCCATTTCCTGTATTCATAATCATGTTTATACTTATATCTGTTATCTTATACATGTTTGACAAGCAAACTAACTAACTAACTAACTAACTAACTAACTAACTAACTAACTAACTAACTAACTAACTAACTAACTAAATAAATAAATAAATAAATAAATAAATAAAAGATAGCCAGGATGACAAAAACTATACAGGAACAAAAGAAAGCAACTCGCACAATTTGAAGGGGGCTTTACTTCTGTTTGGGTAGGTAAAGAGCAGTGGTGGGTTGCCCCTGGTTCGGATTGGTTCTATAGAACCGGTAGTAAAACTGGTGGGAGGTTCTGCCCACTGACCCCGACATCATCAGGAAGCTTCTGCGCATGCGCATGCGGTTCTGTTGCGAACCGGTAGTAAAGGTAAGTAGAACCCACCCCTGGTGAAGAGCCAAATCTTCAAGAACTTTTGAGGAATTGGGGAATATCCCGAGGTTCTTCATTCCAGAAGGCAGCCAACATCATCCTAGGTCCAGGTTCACAATGTCTTTTTCTTATGCATTTTCTTGACATTCCGTGCCTATACTCATATATCAGAATAATCATGTGCCTTGTTGATACCGTCATCTAAAGATTGGAAGTCAAAAGTGAAGCTGTAGCAAGCAGCTTCAGGCAATATCTATACCCCGGTGTTAATTGCCTGATGGAAAGCCATATCTGACACCATGTTGGGTGTGTTAAATGCACTATTGAAATGTTCAGAAAGGAACAATTAGCTTTTGCAAATTTCCCTTGGTGTAGCCGTATGTTTCTTTAGCTACTGCTCTATATCTCTCCCTAGGTTCCACTTGGGTTATGCCCTAATGCTATTATTCATCTTGGGGTTAGACAAATAATCGAGGATTTGAACTCCAGGAATAGAGAGACATAATTTGTCAGCCTTGCCAGGGATGGAAGAGCTAGAAGAAAGCAGCCTGATGATTATATTGGACATTTTGTGAAGTTCTGAGAACAATACACTCTTTGCCACAGCAAGAAATGGAAAAATTATAAACAACCAAAGCTCCCTAGCTTGTTAATCTGGTGGTTGCCACATCAAACAGACACCAGCATTGAAGATCCTCTTCTTTACAATAAAAGTGTGTACATAACACACACTTGCTAGGATCAAGTATCCAGAAAAGGAATTGCAGAGTGGAACAGCTTGCCATCAGAAGTTGTGAGTGCTTCATCACTGATGGTTTTAAAGAAGACACTGGACAGCCACTTGTCTGAAATGGTATAGGGCAGTGATGGTGAACCTTTTTGGCACTGAGTGCCCAAACCAGAACATGCGTGAATGCATGTGGATGTGTGTGTGCCGGAGTGCTGGAAACCCAAAAACTAGCTGGCTGGTGCGCATGTGTGCGCCAGCCAGCTGGTCTTCAGGTTTCCGGCATGTGCATGCACGCTATCCAGCTGGTCTTCGTGCATGCCGGAGCACCAGAAACCTGAGGACGAGCTGGTCGGCGTGCACATGCCTGTTTTTTGGCTGTTTTTTGGGTCATTTTCAGGCATTTTCCGGTGCTCCAGTGCCCACGAAGACCAGTTGGCTGGCACACATGTGCACACTGGAAAATAGAAGAGCAGCTGGTGCCATAGGTTTGCCATCACAGGTCTAGCGTTCCCTGCTTGAGTATGGGGTTGGATTAGAAGACCCTTCCAGCTCTATTCTGATTGATTGATTTATCAAAACCACAAGGCTCATCAGGTTGCCAGAAAATTATGATCAGCTTGGCCAAGCAAAGTGTGAAGTACTATGAGTGTTTTCAAGACCTTTATTTATTATAAATTAGCATTACTTCATTCCAGGGGTTTGGAACCTTAAATATTCAAAGAGCCATTTCCCACACAAAAGAAAACACCGGGAGCCACAAAACCTGGGTGGGTGTGGCCAACTCGATGTCACTCACTTCCACCAGTCACATGACCTCCCTTAGCCATGCCTACCCAGCCATTAAGGCAGAGAACCAGTTGTTAAAAAACACCGGGAACCACAAAATCCTTTTGACATATCTCTCCCCTCCCTCCCTCTCTCCCTCCCTCTCTGTATCTCTCTGTCTCTGCCCCAGCCACTTCTCCATCCCCCACCATCACCTTCTTAGGCCAGGTGAGGAGTGACTGGGAAGTGAGGGCGAGGGGCGGGGCCAGCCAGTGGTGGGATCATCTGACAGGGAACCACAGCGGAGGGCCCAAAGAGCCACATGCGGCTCCGGAGCTGCAGGTTGCTGACCCCTGCTTTATGCCATAAACATTCCTAGTTGCATAGTGTCCTATAAATGCTTTTTATTCAAAGCAAACATTATTGAGAACATGAGGGGGGGGGGAGGCAGAGAGAGAGAGATGGAGATGATATGTATTTGATTATTTCAGCTGTTTGACATTACTTTTAATGTTAAAAGATTAAAAAGAAAACTTTTCTAATTTAGTATTTTGATTGAAACCTCGCAAGCCTATCCTATCCAGTGGACAAAATTACTATTGGCAAGGATGAAGAAAACATTTAGAATTTATTGGATAGTGAAGTACGAAGGACTTAACAGGGAAATAAGCATTATTTTATTTTCCTATGTTCTCTCCTTTTCTGCCTTACCCCTCTTCATACTTCAGTGCCAAGGGACAGTATCATCAGGATAGGCTACACAAGTAATCTGTGGACTAGTGCATTTATTGTCCTTTGTTTTATATACTTTGTAATGTCTTTTAAGTCCAAGGCTCTGTGACGTGTTTGAAAGTCGAGCATTTTTGCCTGCTTGACATGGGGAAGGCTGATTTAATACAACCAGTGTGGAATTCACATCTGCAGCGAGTTAAATCTTATTTGTTAGATTTAATTTTTCTTTTCCTTGTTGTATTTCTTCCTTCAAGGTACCAGATCCCACACCAACCTAATACTATAATCGGTCAGCGGATTCATTTATCAGATCAAAGCTCACAAAGGGTTAGAAATTTGGTTTCCCCCCACCCCTCCTCAACCAAATTCTTCTAAAGGAAGCTGTGGAGCCCTAGCAATCTTCAATTTCTTGATTTCAATCCATCTGACAAAACGTTTAACATGTCAAGTTTCATCACGCCCTGCCAAGAAGATTATTATTATCAGAGGTTTCTTGGATATATTTCTCAAATCTGATAAGAACTATATTATTCCGTTGCATGATAGATAATAGCTCTGATAGATTTTTTATTGCTTCTCAGTTTTCATGGGAGGGTCACCAGTTCATTTTGCAATAGGTTCAACTGTTTGTGCTACTTGCTACGTTTGCTGAGAATATGATGACATAAATCCTGTTTTTCTTTCTTTCTTTTTTTTTTTTTTTTACTGAATTCATATCTCCTGTTGGACTATAAAAACTAAGATAAAAAAACCAGGCCAATTAAACACAAATGAACTTAGGCAAAATTATATGGAGTTAATAATGAACATAGACATTCAGCTTAGTGATATGACTTAGTTGACCTTGGCTGATCTTGGAAGAAAAAAGTGTCAGCTCAGGTTAATACTTATATGGAGGCAACCTGGAAATCCTATTGCTATACAGTGGGCCATGAAACAATACAAAGATCTTAAAAGAAGACAATGGGCACAGCGATATGATTTATACTCTAGTTCAGAGGTGTCAAGCTGGCGGCCCTCCAGCCGGGTGCGTCACACGCAGGCCACGCCCACCCCAGCTCTACTAATAACACCACTTTTTTGGGGGGAGTAGTACCATAAAATTATATATCAACAGAAAGATAATTTAATCAAGAATGTAACACAATAACTTTTATGAAGGATTTGCTATTCGAATAGCAGTTACAGTATAAAGAGGAAAAGTGAAACACGTAGAAAAAACGAGATATACAAAAATTATCACCAATTCATTTAGCATGAATTACGGCCTTACAACGTCTTCCCATGGAGTGAACCAAGTCTTTTAAGTTCTGCAGCTGTTCTAATGTGAAACCAAGATTGAATGATTGCTTCTATTAACTGGGTTTTATTGCTGGGTTGCTTCTGACTAACAAGTTTCTTTAGTCAGCTCTGTAGGAACTTAGCACCCACCCCTTTCCTAGAAGAATGAAATATTTTGGGAAATATTAAAAAAGCAGAATATTATGTTTCCCTGGATGAGAAATGAAGAAACATGTTTTAAAGACAAAGCAGCTCCCATCTTTCTGCCCCCACCTTTTTGTTAATGGGCCAGAGGCAGAAACTCAATCTTTGTCAATGGACCTCATCTGTAAGACAATGGGACCCATCTATAGGACAGAAACTCACCACATGGCACCTGGGAAAATTATATCAGCCAGCAGGGCTAGCTAAGACCCCCACCCCCTGGAAGTCTGACAACCAATCAGGATACTTTTTCTGGGCCCCAGGAAGTTCAAAGCCAGAGAGAGCATAAAACCCGGAGACTCGCTGTATCTGCCCTTTTCTGTTCAGGAACTCAAACCATGTGATCCTGTCCACCATTAAACCATCTTTCCAAGCAGTTTCCATGTTTCCAGTGTCTTTTTCCCCACTTGGAGCAGAACCCAGAAGGATATTTCTTCCTACAGCTCCATAGATTTTCAACTGGGTTAAGGTCTGGGCTATTCCCAGGCCATTCCAGCAGTGGAATATGATTATCTTGAAACTCCAAAAAAAAAAAAGTGGCGTTATTAGCCATCAAACCTCAAAAATACACTTTTCCCAAAAGGTTTCCACAATTTTGGCCACTACTGTAAATCTAGATATGTTTGTAATAGCAACATGATTGATTCAAGTAAAAGAGTAGTTTGTGTAGTTGATAAAACCAATTAAAACCCTACTTCCATGGCTGCCTTTGGATGACTTTAAAGTCTTTGAGAGAATGGAAATTCCTGAAATGTTGCTATTGGAAAAGGGATCTGGGCATAATTTTATTTCTGTAAGCATCTAGTTGCATTCCCCAACCCAGGTGGTAATAAATATTGATAGGGGATAATTTCTTCAAATAAATAAGGACGTTGAACAAGGATGTCCATTTTCTTCTATTGAATGTAACCACATTATAGAGGATATTTGCATAGAATATTCATAAATATGGAAACACTATTTTATGTCATAGCGTGTTCATCGGTGACATGTTAATTTTTCGTCAAAAGCTGAATAGCATCACCCTGTGACCTAGTCACAATTTGGTAGTAGGATTTATACAATGTGTGTTTTCAATATCTACTTTATTTACTGAAAACAGGATTTATGGAAATATCTGGAGTTTGTAGGAAGGGAGTAGCATAGATGAGTATCATCAACATACCAGTGATAGCCAGCACCAAATCTGCTAGCTAATGCTTTTTTCCTAGGAATTCATATAGATGTTAAATTACATGGAAAGCAAGACAGAACCTGGTAGGATCCCTCAGGACAATTCCTAAGGAATCATACAGAAGTTTCCCAGTACTGCTTTCAAGTGTAAAGTAGAACATTCAGAGCAGAGAACAACTGCTTCTCAATTCTCTTTAGCATTGCAGCAGGTTTGGTATTAACAGCCACAAAAAGAGATACAAGTGAATGCAGACTAGGAAGGTTCAAGGTGATCTGCTTCATTTCAGCTGGGCCAGAGACGGTTTCTCACATACTAAAGCCTTGTCAATTCATCCTCCAAGAGGATGAAGACTAGCTGCAAAAGAGAGGCATTTATGAACCCATTGTTGTTGTTAGTTGCGAAGTCATGTCCGACCCATCGCGACCCCATGGAAAATGTTCCTCCAGGCCTTCCTATCCTCTACCATCCTCTGGAGTCCATTTAAGCTCATGCCTACTGCTTCAGTGACTCCATCCAGCCACATCATTCCCTGTCATCCCATTCTTCTTTTACCCTCAGTCTTTCCCAGCATTAGGCTCCTCTCCAGGGAGTTCTTCCTTCTCATTAAGTGGCCAAAGTATTTGAGTTTCATCTTCAGGATCTGACCTTCTAAAGAGCAGTCAGGGTTGATCTCCTCTAGGACTGAATGGTTTGATCACCTTGCAGTCCAAGGGACTTGCAGGAGTCTTCTCCAGCACCATAGTTCAAAGGCCTCAATTCTTTGGTGTTCAGCCTTTCTTATGGTCCAACTTTCACTTCCATACATTGCAACTGGGAAAACCATAACCTTGACTATACACATTTTTGTTGGCAGGGTGATGTCTCTGCTTTTTAGTATGCTGTCTAGATCTGCCATAGTTTTCCTCCCCAGGAGCAAGCGTCTTTTAATTGCTTGGCTGCAGTCCTGATCTGCGGTGATCTTGGAGCCCAGGAAAATAAAATCTGTCACTACCTCCATTTCTTCCCCATCTATTTGCCAGGATTTATGAACCTATTGTTCATTAATGGCACAGAATTTATAAGTCATGATGGCATCTAATTCATGCTAGTTGTGGTATAAACAGATCCAAGTACCCAGAGGTGGGTTTCAGCAGGTTCTGACCAGTTCTGGAGAACCGGTAGCAGAAATTTTGCGTAGTTTGGAGAACCAGTAAATACCACCTCTGACTGGCCCCACCCCCATCTATTCTCTACTTCCCGAGCCCCAGCTGATTGGGAGGAAATGGGGATTTTGCAGTAACCTTCCCTTGGAGTGGGGAGGGAATGGAGATTTTATACTATCCTTCACCTGCCATGCCCACCAAACCATGCCCACCAAGCCATGCCCACAGAACCGGTAGTAAAACATTTTGAATCCCACCACTGCAAGTACCGCACTCTCTTCCTAATGCAACTGATTCATAGAAATGGAATTGCATACTACGACAGGCGCGCTAGTTATAAAGTTGCTCAAAGTGATATCCATTTTGGCATGGATATGAGAGAACTTGTTGCAAAACATACATCCACAAATCAAACTGCTCAGAATGGAACTCAGATGCTATCAAGATATTGGCAGGAACCATTGGACAGAGAGAGCCAGCCAACAAAAATCTAATACTTGATTTTTTTTTTCCTCTGCAAGCATGAACTTGAAAGAAATCCTAGTGTTTCTTTTTCTCTCTGATTGATGTGGCACAAGTCTTATATTGACACCTTCATCAGATCGGCTGTGATAATAGCTCTGGCCAACTGACCTCATGCTTCATCAACCATCATCCCATCCCATCTCATCCCATTGAATGTTGATAGAAAACTGAGGATGGTTAGAGGAAACCATATCAAGCACCAGAGATCGTTCTTTGTCATGGTTTGGAATAACTATTCTTTTATTATTATTATTATTATTATTATTATTATTATTATTATTATTATTATTATTAAACATTTTTTAAAAAACAAACAAAAGGAAAGCTTTAACGCTTTTTCTGTTTCAACAGTTTTGCATCCGACAAAAAATTCATAGTTATACATTTTTCCCTCCCTTATTTCTACTATATCATTTATAAATATACTTTTAAACTTTGTTTATTTACATATATACATAACAATACCCGTGTACCTACTTTCATTTCTACAATTTTTGTTTCCTCATATTAACAATTATACTTCAACTCCTATTTCTACCGTTATTTAATTTTTCTCTTCCTTTTATCTCTCTCCTCCAACCATTCGTACCGTTTCTCCCACACTAAGTAATGTTCTGTTTCCTCTTTTTCTTGTATCTCCTTTGTTAATTTATCCATCTCCGCACATTCCAAAACTTTTCTAATCAGATTTTTTTTGGATGGTATATTGTCATTTTTCCAATTCTGAGCATAGATTATTCTTGCTGCTGTGGTGATATGGATGATTAAATATTGTATTTCTTTTTTGTACGACCCTGGGAGTATTCCTAATAAAAATGTTTCTGGCCTCATCACTATCTTTTGTTTGGTTATTTCTTCTAATTGTGATCTGGTTCTACTCCAATATTGTTTCGCTTTGTGGCAAGACCACCACTATTCTTAAAATTGTATTCATCCATCAAATAGGTCCAGTTACTTTGCTTTTGCTTAATATATGATAAAGAATCCCCGTTTCTCTCCCCCTATCCCTATCCCTATCCCTATCTCTATCCCTATCCCCAGTGGTGGGTGTGGCCACGGGGTGTGACAGGAAGCACTTGGCCTCCTGCACACCGCCTGGGAGCAAAAATGGGGTGTGGGGGGGGAGGGCTCGCACCCCCCCATGCCCTGTTTTGGGCCTAGTAGGCCTCCCTGCACTTACCTGGGAGCCAAAACAGGGTGTGTGGGGACTCCTGGAAGGGGCGAGGAGGGGTAGGACTAGCCAGTAATTTAACAACTGGTTCACCCAAACTGGCCTGAACTGGCTGAATCACACCACTGGCTATCCCTATCCCTATCCCTATCCCTATCCCTATCCCTATCCCTATCCCTATCCCTATCCCTATTCCTATCTCTCCAGCCACCCATCCATCCAGGATTGAGTAAATGATATAAGGAAAACTGTATGATAGACTTAAAGATAAAAGTTTCCCCTTTCCAGGCTTTAGGGGGTGATGCTCATCTCTGTTTCTTAACCAAGGGAGCCAGCATTATCTGAGAACGCTTCCACAGTTACGTGGCCAGTTACGACTATATGCCAATGTGCACAGAATGCTGTTAGCTTCCCATCGAAGTGATACCTATTTATCTAGTCACATTTACATGCTTTTCAACTGCTAGGTGGGCAGGAGCTGGGCAAGTACTGGCACTTGGCACTTGGGTGTTGAACAGTGGTGGAATTCAAATTTTTTTACTACCGGTTCTGTGGGCGTGGTTTGGTGGGCATAGCAGGAGAAGGATACTGCAAAATCTCGATTCTCACTTCACTCCAGGGGAAGGATATTGCAAAATCTCCATTCCCCCCCACTCTGGGGCCAGCCAGAGGTGATATTTGCCGATTCTCCGAATTGCTCAAAATTTCCACTAGTGGTTCTCCAGAACCTGTCAAAACCTGCTGAATAGCATCCCTGGTCTCGAACCTGGGCTGTCAGTTTTCCAGCTGACAAGCTCAGAGTCTTTAAGTGCTGAGTGGCTGCACCCCCATGATAGGCTTAAATACACCAAAATCGAAGCATTTAACTGATTCAATTATTACAACTAAGTTGGTCAATGGATGCAACCTGACATATGATTTGCAAAACTATTCCTCCACGATATAAGAGTGTTGATATCTGCTACCAACACAAATCCAGACTTACAACTTACCTTGAAGTTTGCAAAGAGGTAGACACAACTTCTACCCTTTGATCCTTTCCGTTGTCTGCATTTCATTCATCACCCATGTTTCAAACCTGTGAATAAATCTGACCTATTCAAGTAATTAGAAGATACAAGATTTTATAGGATTCAAGCCTTTATTATCAATGGGAACCTTGCTAAATATATCTTGCAGAGATGAATTGTGTGCAAGTCCTAACTTGGTTTCCAATGAGACAAGTACAATGATTTCTTCATAAGTACATGAGATCTTACTAATCAAGCACATTACAAAAATATTTGAAGAATGTTTGCATCCACATCATTTAAGATCAAAGGAACCTTCGCAGTCTTACACAAAATTCTTATATAAAGCATGATAAAGTTCTTTTGTATTGTTGATGAGCTGATTATTATCTCTTTTCTTCCTGCTCACTCCATTTTTCCTTCCCTTTGAAAGTACGTATGGCAATGTTTGAATTGAGTCAGAGCTTAGTTTTTGAACACTGGATGTACTTACCATATTTTTTGGAGTATAAGATGCACCTTCCCCCCCCAAAAGGGGGTGAAAATTTAGGCACATCTTATACACCGAATGTAGCCCCACCCGCCCACTGGCCCCCACCATTTAGCCTCTGCCTCACAGCAGTTACCTCCTTGCAAGCAAACAACAAGAAAAAACAGCTCCTTTCAGCTTCAGCACAGGCTAATTAGCACAAGTTGATTAGATGGGCCTCCCGACTCTCAGCTGATTTTCTCTCAGCTGTTTTGTGCAGGGATCTGCTGCTTGCTGCAAAGAGGTAAATTGCTGGAGCAGATTTTTTTTCCCTTGTGCTAATCAAGCTATGCTGAAAACGAAAATGAAAGTAAAGCAGGCTGTTTGTTGTTTGCTGCAACGAGGCAAAATTAGGCAGAGGCAGAGGGAGATTTCTTTTTCTTCTTTTCCTCACCAAAAAAGGTAGGTGCGTCTTATACTCCAGTGTGTCTTATACTCTGAATAATACGGTAAGTCATTGGTATGCATGCTTTAGATACATGATGTACTATGTTGAATGCTTTGGAAATCAGAAAACAGCACAATATAGTATTTTATTAACGATCTGTTTTATTGACATACCATAATTTTTTTAAAAAAAAACTTTCCGGCAAAACGTCAATAATAGTACTTTCATGTTAGCACTGAGCCAGAAACAGCAATTTGTAGTTGGGAATAGAGATAAAATTTCCCTTCATAATCCAAGAATAAGGTGGTAGAAACAGACATTTTCAGGGGAAGTAGAAAAGTAAAGTTGCATAACATTTTTGACACATGTTAATTGCGTTACACATAAAAAAATGTATCAGACTTCAATCACAAGTCTCAACTGCCATTTTTTACTTTTTTTTTTTTTTTAAAAAATCTTTTCTCCTGCAGCCACTTTGGGACAATTAGTATCTTTATTTACCCTCAAAAGTTGCCTCGTCTTAGGACAAATCTTAAGCTGATACTGATAGAATATATGTAGCTCAGGGCTGAACTGTAGGGTCCTCAATGCTCTCTAAGCTTGATGGTTTTCCTGAGACATTTCATTACCAAACTAGGTCACTATATCAGTTAAATAATACTAGTCCAGTGTAATCTAGATTTAGTCATACTGAAACTATTTCCAAATAATTTTTGATACAGTTTTTTTTTTACTCTGTCTTAAAACAAACTGGGTGTCGAGCCCAGCTACAGCTCGACACTCGTACCAGAGGGGGAGAGACATGATGACACATCCCTCACCTCTACGCTGTCGGGGGGGGGGGTTCAAGAAAGCACCGGGTGTGTTAGCGGTGATGGCGGGAAACTGGCTCTTGGTGGTGATTATCAGTTCGGGCTACAGCAGGAGAAACACGATGGTGAAGACGGCAAGGAGCTAGGTGGCAGAAGCCCGGAAGTGCTACAACCCATCGATATTGGAAACAGCTGAGATGCACTATCGGCGAGTGGGGCATGGGCACGGCTGGCGCTAACTGTTTAAATGGCGCTGAGAGGCTGTAGCTCTCAGCGCCGACTTTGCACGAATCACCCTCGGTTTCTTCCGACACCCGTTTGTTGTTGAGTAAAATTTGATGACACCCACAGACTGACTTGCTTGGTGTTTCGACGATTTCCAGCACAAACGTGGGTAGACAGCCGAGACTGGGTGAACTTGATAGCTCTCTCTCAGTTAATCTACTTTAAAGGGAGAAGAAAATCAAGTTTGGTGTAGTGATTAAGCCATCAGGCTAGAAACCAGGAGACTGGGGCTTCTAGTCCCCCATTAGTAACTGTGAGAGGGACCTTGGAGTCCTAGTGGATGATCACTTGAATACGAGCCAGCAGTATGCAGCAGCAGTCAAAAAAGCTAATTCAATCCTGGGTGGTATAAACAGAGGCATAGAATCAAGATCACATGAAGTATTAGTTGTTGTTGTTGTTAGTTGCGAAGTCATGTCCGACCCATCGTGACCCCATGGACAATGTTCCTCCAGACCTTCCTGTCCTCTACCATCCCCTGGAGACCATTTAAGGTCACACCTACTGCTTTAGTGATCCAGCCACCTCGTTCTCTGTCATCCCCTTCTTCTTTTGCCCTCAATTTTTCCCAGCATTAGGCTCTTCTCCAGTGAGTCCTTCCTTCTCATTAGGTGGCCAAAGTATTTGAGTTTCATCTTCAGGATCTGGCCTTCTAAAGAGCAGTCAGGGTTGATCTCCTCTAGGACTGACCAGTTTGATCGCCTTGTAGTCCAAGGGACTCACAGGAGTCTTCTCCAGCACCATAGTTCAAAGGCCTCAATTCTTTGGCGCTCAGCCTTTCTTATGGCTCAACTTCCACATCCATACATTGCAACTGGAAAAACCATAGCCTTGACTATACGCACTTTTGTTAGTAGGGTGATGTCTCTGCTGAAGTATTAGTACAGCTTTATAAATCCTTAGAAAGACCACACCTGGAATACTGCAACCAATTTTGGTCACCATGCTACAAAAAAAAGATGTTGAGACTTTTGAAAAAGTTCAGAGAAGAGAAACGAAGATGATCAAAGGCCTGGAGGGGTCTGAAACATATGAAGAACAGCTGCAGGATTTGGGTTTGGCTAGGAAAAGAACAATTAGGGGCAACGTGATAGCAGTATTCCAGTATTTGAGGGGCTGCCACCAAGAAGAGGGGCTCAAATTATTCTACAAAGCACCAGAGGGCAGGACAAGAAACAATGGTTGAAAACTAATCAAAGAGAGAAGCAACCTGGAATTAAGGAGAAACTTCCTAACATTGAGGACAATTAACCAATGGAACAACTTGCCACCTGAAATCGTGGATGCTCCATCACTGGAGGTTTTTAAGAAGAGACTAGATAGCCACTTATCTGAAATAGTGTAGGTTCTCCTGCTTGAGCAGGGGGCTGGACTAGAAGACCTCCAAGGTCCTGTTCTGTTCCATTCTGTTCCATTCTATTCGCACAAAGCCAGATGGGTGACCTTGTGCCAGTCCATCTTTCTCAGCCCTAGCAAGGAGGCAATGGCAAGCCCTCTTCTGAAATCTTGCACAGACAGAAGAAGAGACTTGTCCAGGCGATCACCAGGAGTCAAAAACTGACTAGATTGCACCAAAAAGAAAGAAAGAAAGAAAGAAAAAAAAAAAACAAGGGGGAAAAAAATATGCTCAAATATGTAAATAAGTAATAAACATCTCAGAAAGCTGCATATGAAAAATCTTTTCTGCTTGGAAAAATCAGCCTGTCTGTTTTATAAGCAGCTATAGCTCAAGAGAAGTAAGTCTTAAGCCTCTTTGGGCTCAGACTACTAGCTGAAAGAAAAACCAAACACCCTTTGGTTCTTAGCTTCTGTTTTCTTTTCCTCCTTCCTTTCCTTGTTCTGTTCTCCTTTATAGCTTCCCCCCCCCTTCTTCCTCTGTCAAGCAGCATTAAATATTAATGAAGGTTGGAGTTCTTTAAAGACATAAAGGGATGATAGGGAAAGAAAATGCTTTGAGGATCCCTGTAGGCAACGCCAGAGTCTTTCCCAACATGAACCGTGGAAAGCCTCTGTTAATTCTGTTTCAATGATACTGCCGACAGGCTGCTTGTTGAAGGGTTGCCTTTGATCTACCTTTTACATTCATTCACCTTAATAAGAGCCGGCTTTATAGGTCCAATTAAAATTATCACCCTCCGTTATTATCTCTACCGAGCTCGACAGAATTAAAGTGGATTTCAGGAAGTGTTTCCCCTTAACGTGGAAGTTCTCGGCGCAGACAGCAGCAAGACTCGACTTTAGAAAAAAGTATATTCTAATAATTTTATTTCAAGCTTGCATGACAATGATTTCAGGCAGGGGTGGGCTGCTGGGGGTGCGCAGGGGTTCGGGAGAACCTCTAGCTAAGATTCGGTGCAGTTCAGAGAATCCACAAATCCCACTCCTGGCCGGCCCCACCCTGCCCCACCCACCCCTCCCAGGAGTCCCCACGTGGCCCATTTTGGATGCAGACAAGTGCAGGACATGCGCAGAGGCTCAGGAGGGCGAAAAACGGGCCTACTGAAAATTTGGGAAGGCCAGAAACTGGCCTGTTTCCGGCCTCCAGAGCCTGAGGAGGCCATTTTTGCCCTCCTGGAAGCTCGAGGAAAGCCTCCGGAGCCTGGGGAGGGCAAAAACAGCTCCCCATCGTAGTGCAGGAGACCGACATGGCCACACCCACCATGGCCACGCCCACCCAGCAACCGGGCAGAGAACCCCTTGCTAAAATTTTTGAAGCCCACCCCTGATTTCAGGCCCCCAGATTAGCTGCCTTAGACTGGCTGATCCTAACAACTCCAAGGTGCAAAATAAATGGCCATGGTTTGTAGAGTAACCTAGACTCTTCCACCTCCTCTTTTAAGTAGTAGATTGGAGGGGAACTTTCATGAATGAAGGCAAAATATACAATTTCCAGCTTGCATGATGATTGGTGAACCATGAGAGAAAAGATAGCTCAACATCTGGAGATGTTGCAACCACATGTTGCAACCAGGTACTGTAATACCTCTTCTTATACCTCGTCTCTGATGGTCTGTGTGAACTGTTATTTCCATCTCTGACTGAACCCAGTGACCAATTGTTTTTCACTCTCTACATTCAACTTTTTGTTTTCCCCCACTATTATGTCAAAACTGAGCAGAACAAGAAAGCCTAATGACAAGGGATAGAAACATCCTGGCCCTTTAAACTCTTAGCAGTTCTAGCCAGCTTGATCAAATAATCCCAGAGCTCTGTGATTTCCCTGTGCATGCCCCACCCCTGCACATGTGCGCATGCCCCCGTGCATGCCCCCCGCATGCGTGACAGAGACCCAAAGACCAGTTAGCTGGTGGGAGGCACATGTGCATGCACAGCAGACTGAACTGGGGCGATGGCTCGCGTGCCCACAAGGGGGGGCGGGCGCTGCATGCCACCTCTGGCATGTTTACCACAGGTTCAGCATCACGGCCTTATAGAATAGAATCCCACTAACCAAATGCAGCTTTTGCATTCTGTTAGGGTGAAATTGTGCTCCTCTGTGAAATTTGTTTTCTTGGAAAATTGCTCGTCGTTTTTCTACCGGTCATTCCTTTCTTTTATGATCATGGACAATTCCCAGGGATGAAATAATTTGAAATGAGGAAGATGTAAATTATGCAAGAATAACCAAGATACTGCTGTGTTGCTGTTGTTTTTAACATTTGGCTGTGGTTTGGGTGCCCTGATTACAGGTGTCTCCATTATGCTGTACTGTTTTTTTCTTGTAATAACAACTGGATGGCCCTTTCTTTCGATCCCATTTCTTTCATCCATTTAACTTGATTATACACAGTTCTGTTTCTATCCACTTTTCCCATCTCCTTTTCTCTTTGCTGGTTCAGCCAAATGTACTTACGAAAGTACAGGAATGACAAAGCCACATTTTTTGAGTTTAAGCTTTCTAAGCAGGTAGAGTTACCAAGAAAGCCACTTATCATTCATAAATGTCAGACATATTATCAAAAAAAAAAAAAAAAAAAAAAAATCAGAGGACATGCTACAGAAGAATGTAGTTTCTTTGTTTCATTAATCAGACATCAAAATTTAATTTTAAAAAACTTGAAAAGAAGGTGCTGAGGCCAGTAGTGGGTTTCAATTTTGGCCACTACCGGTTTGCTTGTGGGTGCACGCACATGCACGCAGCGCTTCTGCACATGTGCAGAAATTTTTGCGCATGCGCAGCGATGTCCGGGCAGGTGGGTGGAGCCCCCCACCACTGCTGCTACCAGTTCACCCAATCTGGGATGAACTGGTAGCAACCCACCCCTGGCTGAGGCAAAGAAACACAGAGATACAAGCAGTTCTCTGCTTGTTGAGACACCATTTTGGTTCATCCACAAAGATCTGTATTTTTTTCCACACCAATGCTCCTGGATTCAAATGAAGTTTGAGGTATTAATAGGGTTTAATTATCAGTATTATTATTAGATAATTGTAATTTTAAATTGTTTTATCAAAGTTAAAAGCAATATTTCCCCCAAGTTTTAAAATCCTAATATTATTGGTAATAAAGTTTTCGTTTCTATGTGTGCTTAAACAGAATCTATTCTTCATTATCATGAAAAATTGAAGCTCAAAAGTGCCAGTGAAATCAATAAAAAACTGCCTCTCCTCAGAAAAAAAAAATATGTTAGTTTTCCATACTCCTGTATTACACATGTTCTTTCCATCCAGCAGAAAGTTATTTCTGTCATAACTAGGTGGTGGCCTTCCTGCTAGAAATTTTTCTTTGGATCTATGTTGGTCCCAATTACTGTACATCTCTAAATATTTACCAACCATTCTTTTCAGAAACTGGACAGTTAACTGTTGAGAAAATAAAGAGTCCAAGAATAGTATTATAAGACATAGTTACTCTAAACAATTAGGTAAAGGCACAGTTAAAGTTGGGGTGAGAGTTTGAGCTATACAAACTGAATACCAGTGGTGAAATCCAATTTTTTTTACTACCGGTTCTGTGGGCATGGCTTGGTGGGCATGGTGTGCCTTGGTGGGCATGGCAGGGAAAGGATATTGCAAAATCGCCATTCCCACCCCACTCTGGGGCCAGCCAGAGGTGGTATTTGCGGGTTCTCCAAACTGCTCAAAATTTCCTTTACCGGTTCTCCAGAATCTGTCAGAACCTGCTGGATTTCACCCCTGCTGAATACCATAGTCAAATTCCAGAGGGTAGAATGTTAAGATGCCATTAGGGGACAAGAGTTGAAATTTCCAAGACTGCAAATACAATAGTGTTCTGATACTTAAATGTTATTAGGTAGAGGCTTAAAAATGGAAGTACAAGTAGAGCCAAGTATATCTGCTACTATAGTTACTGGGCTACTTAGGAACAACAACTTGTTCTCAAATAGGAAATAAGATCAGTACTCCAGAAAATGATCTCCTGAGCAACCTCATACTTCTCTTTTCAATGTGATGGAATTGAAAATTAAATTCAAAATTTTGAAAATTCAAAATTCTCTGATTTCTATATTGTTCTTCAACACTCTTGTGGGCTGTAGACTATGCACAATTGTATCTGAATTGGAATCCATGGTTGCATATTTGTGGGTGTTTTCCCCCATGACTTATTTCTCTAGAATTCAGTTGATACTTATTGAACTCTTGATCCTTGAATGAAAAGTCATTTATGATGGACTTATCAGTAAAAAATTATATATTCATCATGAGTTATACTTTTAAAAACTACAGTCCAGCGAAGATTCATAATTATGCACCGGAGACACATTCCTTGTGTGTCTAATTACACTTGGTCAATAAAGTATTCTGTTCTGTTCTGTTCTGTTCTGTTCTGTTCTGTTCTGTTCTGTTCTGTTCTACTCTACTCTACTCTACTCTACTCTACTCTACTCTACCCTACCCTACCCTGCCCTACCCTACCCTACCCTACCCTACCCTATTTTGGCTGTAAATTCAAATATATATAAAGAAGCTATGAAATATTTATGTCATCCTGACTGTTATGCAGCATTTGGAATTTGGCTTTCATTTTGCAGCTGGGTGGGGACACAATGAATGTTTTTATTCCTAAAGACGTGTTCTCACATTCATCATCAGTTTTCCTTCTGAATTGGGCCAGAATACAATTACCTAAACAGTCATCAGCTTCAAATTATTCTGTCTGCGTTGATGTATATTCTGCATTGCAAAACAGCCTGAGAAAAAGCAGTATTTAGTAAGATTGGTAAGGCTTGTTCAGTGTAAACAGCAACCTGGGTCAGCATCATCATCAGAGTTGTTTAGAGTGGGAAATTGGCTTTCCGAGATTGTGCAATATTTGCATGTGCTTCTTATTGGCTCAAGAAAAATGACAGACGGTTTCAAACTATCATCCTTAACTTATGCTTCTAGTTACCTGCAGAGACATTTTTAAAGGGGAATAAGACACAAGAGTCTCTGGCTGGATACATGGAAGGCCCTCTTGTTCAACACACAATTGAATTCCCTGTAAATTAAATCAAATCTTTTGATTTCATCCCTAAAAGGTGACAGCTCAGGAGGGTGTAGAGGTTCCAAAATACCCCCTTTGGAATCTGATTCAGAATATAAACAGCTGTCATGATTTTTATTTACGAGCAAATCTCCAGGTATCTTTAAAAAGTTTTGTTTTGGGGCTACTCCAGGACAAAAGAGAATATATTTCAACAGGGGTGGGCTTCAAAAATTTTAGCAAGGGGTCCTCTGCCCAGTTGCTGGGTGGGCGTGGCCATGGTGGGCGTGGCCTAGTCAATCTCCTGCACCATGGCGGGGGGGGGGGGCATTTTTGACCTCCCTGGGCTCTGGAGGCTTTTCTTGAATCTCCGGGAGGGTGAAAACAGTCTCCCCAGGCTCTTGAGGCCAGAAAAAGCCCCATTTCCAGCCTTCATGAACTTCCAGTAGGCCCATTTTTCGCCCTCCCTGAGCCTCCATGTACTCCCTGCACTTACCTACATCCAAAATGGACCACGTGGGGACTCCTGGGAGGGGAGGGGCAGGGTGGGTGGGGCCAGCCAGGAGTGGAATTTGCGGGTTTTCTGAACTGCACAGAATCTTAGCTAGAGGTTCTCCCGAACCCTTGCGAACCTCCAGCAGCCCACCCCTGTATCTTAAACAGAATATACTTTCTTTTTCTTGAAGCTGTTACTCAGAATCAAAGTTTCTTTTTTCTTACCCTAAAGAGCCTAAAGGAGTAAGGTAATTATTTTGAGTGTGCACCCGCAAACAAACACATCTACACAGAGACCCTTCCAAATAGAGGCTATTCTCTACGGGGTACCTTTTAAAATTTCCTGATGAGAAGAAGAGAATGGTGGAGACATGCTGTTTGCTAGTTTACAATAAAGCTGGCAAACATCCAGGCAGTTCCTAAAAACCACATCAGTTCCCTAAAAGCTAACAGTATGTGTATAGATCTTTCTCTCCCCTCCCTCTTGGCCCAGAATCCTTCTAAACAGGCAGCTGCAAAACATCTCCCTTCTTTTACTGGCTGAATCCCAATAGTTCAAATTGTTTTTCTGAGCAGGTGACACCCAGTAGCAAGCAGCCACAGGCCATCCAAAGCTGATGAACAAGCAGCTTCTACTTATTACATACTTATATAAATCCTTCAAGACGATTATCTCCTTTACTTCACAGCGGCCTTCCCATTAAACTGCAGAGAGGAAATGCTTTTGCCTACCCACAAGTCTTCCTTTTCTCATATTCCAGACACCTCTTGCCTACTGCATGTTTCATACTCTCCCAGGTTGTTTGTTTGATCTTGCCACGTTTCTGAATCATTTAGCTTTGGATAGTTAAAATGAAACAGCAACGAAAACCAAGACAGATCCAGGAAATCACAGGCCAATCAGCCTGATATCAATGGCTGGAAAGATCTTGGAAAAGATAATCAAGCAACAAATCTGCGAACACCTAGAAGAAAACGAAATAATAAACAAAAACCAACATGGGTTCATCAAAAACAGATTATGCCAAACAAATCTTATTTCATTCATTAATAAAAATGACTAAATTAGTGGGTCAGCAAAATGTTGTGGATTAGATTTAGATTTCATAAGGCATTTGACAAAGTAGACCGCAAACTACTTCCTGATAAACTAGAAAAATGTGGGATAGATAGCATCACCTCCAGATGGATTTTTAACTGGCTGACAAACTGTACTCAGCATGTAGTCTTCAATGAAACTACATCTACATGGAGGGAAGTAAGTAATGGGGTACTCCAAGGTTCTGTTTTAATCCCAGCACTTTTTAATATCTTCATAAACAATTTAGATGAGGGAATAGAAGGGGAAACTCATTGAATTTCCAGATGACAGTAAGGTAGCAGGAATAGCCAACACCCCAGAAGAAAGACAAGCTCAAAATCCAGAAGGATCTTGACAGACTTGAACACTGAACCCCAGCTAACAAAATGAAATTCAATGCAGATAAAAGTAATGTTTTACACTTAGGCAAGAAAAACCAACTGTACAGGTACAGACTAGATGAAACTTGACCCAATGTGAGTAACTGTGAGAGGGATCTTAGAATCCAAGTGGACAATCACTTAAATATGAGCCAACAGTGTGAGGAAGCAGCCAAAAAAGTCAATACAATCCCAGGCTCCATTAATAGAAGGGTAGAATGAAGATCACATGGAGTAATAGTACTATTTTACAAAAAAATTAGTGTGGTCACATTTGGAATACTACTTCCAGTTTTTGTCACCACAGTATTAAAAAAAGATGTTGAGAGAGCAATCAAGATGAGGGTTGGAGGCTAAAACATATGAAGAACAGTGGCAGGAATTGGGCATGTCTAGTTTAGTGAAAAGAAGGACTAGGCGTGACATGATAGAAGTCTTCCAATATTTGAGGGACTGCCACAAAGATGAGGGAGCCAGACTATTTCTCAAAGTACCAAAAGGCAAGACAAGAACCAATGTGTAGAAACTAACCAAGGAGAGAAGCAACCTAGAACTAAGGAGAAATTTCCTAATGGTGAGGAAAAATTAATCAGTTGAATGGCTTGCTTTCAGAAGTTGTGGGTCCTCCATCACTATTCTTAAGCCCTCAAGAATAAGGTGGTAGTCCAAGGAAGGAGAAAAACACTTTTGGGAAATTGGAAGATGGAGTTTATACAGTATTAACTGAGACTTCCTAATCAGTGGTGTTTAATAAGAGAATGGAAAAGCAAATCCATTTGATACACTAATTTATTTCTATGAATGAATGTTTAAGGTGGTTTCTTTATTTATAGTATTTTGTCATAGAGGAACCTAAAGTGGCTTGCAGAATAATATAAGAACAGTATGTTTATTTTCACAATTCCTTTTTTCAAGCTTATTATCTAAAAAGGCATGTATGCTTATGTGATGTTGGATAGGGTGGAAGCATAGAAAGAATTGAGGCCTTTGAACTCTGGTGCTGGAGAAGACTCCTGCGAGTCCCTTGGACTGCAAGGTGATCAAACCGGTCAGTCCTAGAAGGAGATCAGCCCTGACTGCTCTTTAGAAGGCCAGATCCTGAAGATGAAACTCAAATACTTTGGCCACCTAATGAGAAGGAAGGACTCACTGGAGAAGAGCCTAATGTTGAGAAAGATTGAGGGCAAAAGAAGAAGGGGACGACAGAAAATGAGGTGGCTGGATGGAGTCACTGAAGCAGTTGGTGTGAGCTTAAATGGACTCCAGAGGATGGTAGAGGACAGGAAGGCCTGGAGGAACATTGTCCATGGGGTCGCGATGGGTCGGACACAACTTCGCAACTAACAACAACAAAATAGAAGACATAAAAACAGATGCATTGCTTCAAACTATAGCCTTGAAATGGGCCGTATAGAGAGGTCCAACTCATACCACAGTTCCCAGAGCATAAGGCTTCTTGCTCCTCCTAGGGCTGTAAACTGTGATGGTCTCTTTAAAGAAAGTGACACACCTTCATGGCCAACCTTCTCAAGATTTCTGTCACACAACCTATTATGGACACCAGCTACTCCTAAAGGACAGCCAGCCCAAACACGATTCTCCTTGCCACTCCCATCTATTTCCAAGTACATGTTGTATCCTGGAAAGGGATGTGGTGGCTCAGTGGCTAAGATGCTGAGCTTGTCGATCGAAAGATCGGCAATTCAGCGGTTCGAATCCCTAGCGCCACGTAACAGGGTAAGCTCCCGTTACTTGTCCCAGCTTCTGCCAACCTAGCAGTTTGAAAGCACATAAAAATGTAAGTAGAAAAATAGGGACCACCTTTGGTGGGAACGTAACAGCGTTTCATGTGCCTTTGGCATTTAGTCATGCTGGCCATATGACCACGGAGACATCTTTGGACAGTGCTGGCTCTTTGGCTTTGAAATGGAGATGAGCACTGCCCCCAGAGTTGGGAATGACTAGCACGCATGTGCGAGGGGAACCTTTACCTTTACTGTTTTGTATCCTGGGAGTCAAGATTACCCAATAGGAAGGTAAAAGCTAGTCCCAAGTAGACAGAACATGTTCTGAAGCAGATGTGCAGTAAAGGAAAAAAAAAGACCTGATTGTTTAATGGAGACATTTACGACAATCAGTAATCAACAATCAAAAAGGAGTATTTCCTGTAAGAAAATCAAGGAAACCTCCAGATAAAAGGGTACAACATTTTTTTTTTCTACATGAAGAAGAACTTGGAGGCAAGAGCAAAAATGGTAGCTGGGACTAGAAATATAATGCCATGTGGTCATAAAGATTGATCTAGTGATTGTATACTATCTCTCTGCTTTTCAAGTATTACCTTATTTCTAAATTATCTTGCTTTCTATTTTTATGATTCTTTGTTTTTTGAATAGGGTTGGACGTGGAAGTCTTTCCAGTAAAATAGAATGAAAACCAAAGGAATAAAAGTGCAAAGGGTCAATTTTGAAAGGTTGGGTGGGAACTGAATCGTTTTAGATGGATAGATTAACAGAGTTGGAAGGGACCTTGTAGGTCATCCAGTCCAACCCACCATCCAAGCAGGAGACCCTACATCATTTCTGACAGATGGCAGTCCAGTCTTTTCTTGAAAGCTTCCAGTGATGAAGCTCCCACAACTTCTGAAGGCAACTTCTGTTTCATTGGTTGATTGCTCTCACAGTCAGAACATTTCTCCTTATTTCCACTGCTTCGGCCGAAGAGGTTGTAGGAAAAAAAATGCCTTTAAAAGCCTCTCTGACGATCCCAGCTGAGTTGCCTGACCATCAGAGGGGCTTTTAAAAGCATTTTTTTTCTGTAACCTCTTCAGCCGAAGCGGTTGTAGAAAAAAAATGCTTTGAAAAGCCTCTGACGATCCCAGCTGAGTTGCCTGATCGGCAGAGGCTTTTAAAAGCATTTTTTTGCAACCTCTTTGGCCAAAGAGGTTGTAGAAAAAATGCTTTGAAAAGTTTTTTTTTTAAAAAAAAGTTGGCCACGCCTACCCAGTCACATTACCACCATCACCTACCAAGCCACGCCCACAGAACCGGTAGTAACAAATTTTACATTTCACCCCTGCTTCAGAGCCTTTTCTGGTTGTATAGTTCACAGAGGGTGTAATAATCATCAAAATATTTAAATCCACGAAAGTCTTCTTAAGCAAGGAATATTCCACAGCCATGTTCAAGAGTCAATCCTGTGGATCCAAAAAAGGATGGCAATTCCTGGGAATGTTTGATCTTCAGATTTTGGGTAGGAAGGTCTCCAGATAGGAATTTCTTTTTGATCTACTGGAAATGCTTCCAGTAGATCAAAGATTACTTCTGAGACATTCTGCAGAAGAAGAGTGAACGTCACTATTGACTAAAACTCTACTCATGAGTTCCTACTGTCTATATCTAAGCACACAATAAGACCATAGAACAGTGATGGCTAACCTCTACATGGGGCTCCCCTTGAGGAGCACCCGGAGGCTCCAGCTGGTCCAGAAAGCGGCCGTGCGGGTGGTTATGGGACCGCGGGAGTGGTTACAGGAGCGATGTGGTGCTCCCATGTGATTCCGGTGGTCCTCCAGGTGCGCTTCAAGGTTTTGGTTACCACCTTTAGAGCGCTCCATGGCTTAGGACCAGGGTACCTATGAGACCGCCTTCTGCCACCAGTAGCCTCTCACCGACAAGTACATAGAAAGGGTCTTCTCAGGGTGCCGTCAGTCAAACAATGTCAACTGGCAGCCCCCAGGGGGAGAGCCTTCTCTGTGGGGGCAACTGCCATCTGGAATGAGCTCCCCCCAGAGATACGGAGGATCCCGGATTTGCGCACTTTCCGCCGTGCCCTCAAAACATTCTTATTCCAGCAGGCTGGTCTGGCCTAACCTCCCTTTTAATTGCTTTTAAATTTGTTTTATAAATTGGGGTGTTTCAAATTTGTTCTGGGCCAAAGTATTTAATGTATTTTAAATGGTTTTTAACGTTATTAAGACCAGCTGCCTGCAATTATTAATTATAATTATTATATAATAATTATCAGGTTCGAATCTCGCCAGGCTCAAGGTTGACTCAGCCTTCCATCCTTTCTAAGGTAGGTAAATTGAGGACCCAGTTTGTGGGGGCAATAAGCTGACTTTGTATAAATATACAAAAGTATGAAGGCTATTGCTTAGCGCATTGTAAGCCGTCCTGAGTCTTCGGAGAAGGGCGGCATATAAATCAAATAAAAAAAAACAACGTTTGTACTATGTGTATTTTATCTTTTGGCTGTTCACCGCCCTGAGTCCTTTGGGAGTAGGGCGGTATATAAATTAATTAATTAAATAAACAAACAAACAAACAAACAAACAAACAAACAAACAAACCTTTTCTGGCGCTTGAGTGCAAATGCACGTGAATGCATCTGAACCCTCAAAATGCAATGCGTACACAGCCCCATGCATGAACCCTGCCCTGTGCATGCCTGCGCGGCCCCTATGCATGCACCCCCATGCATGTGCCCCAGCCCCAGGCATGCACACGCCCACCCCCCTGCACGAACGCGCTGCCCCCCACATGCACCCCGCTCCCTCCACACATGTGCGGCAGAGATCCAAAGACCAGCTGGCCAGGACGCATGTGCGGCGGAGCTGAACTGAGGTGATGGCTCGCATGCCCACAGAGAGGGCACTGCATGCCACTTCTGGCACACGTGTCATAGGTTCACCATCAGGGCCATAGAACAATAGGGATATTTGCAGCAGCTGAGTCTGCAATGATTCTGAATTCTAAATTTCCCTTTCAATTAAGATTAGCCAAAACTTTATTGCCATTGTTTCACGTGAGGAAAATGCAACTAGGTTGACTTTGAACCCGGTGCTGTTTTTTGAAAGATGGTTTCCGCCCATCCTGTGAGAGCGGGTTGCTTGACGAGTAGGGCAAACACCTTGTCTCCTGAAGATTTGTTTCTTAAGGTTGTGAAGTGCTGCCCACAGTTTTCTGCTCCGAGGAAATGGCAACAGCATATGCGGTATGCTTTTCATTAAATCCAAAGGTAAAGAATAAAAACAAATTTCCAGAAGGGAGTACAGACTGCGTGTCTCCTCTGTAACCGGATGCAAACTCGTAGAGAACAAAGTGGCTGCTGTCTTTAGATACACAATCCTCAGAGGGAAATTGTAGAAAACAGATCACGGTATCAGGGCTGCAGGGCCGCGCAAACAAATGACTTTATTCAGCTATTCATTTTATTCACCAACCCCCCCCCCCCAATCACCACCACCACTACTCCCACCCGGCCGACCAGGTTTGCGCACTTTTGTAAAGGCAATGCCTCTCTTTCAAAGTCCCCTTTCCCAGGTCAGCTATTTAAAGCCTATCACCTGGCATCAGATTAGCAAAAGAGGAAGGATGTACGAACAAGCAACAAAGGAACAAGCTTGGCCCAGCGAGATGACAGGATGACTCAAAAGAAGCATTTAAGGATCACTCAGTAGTGTGTCGTTTCTAAGAGAGGAGTGTGGAATTAAGGGTTTGGCAACATTGTTGGACTACAGGTCTCATAATCAGTGAGCCATGGTGGCGCAGTGGTTAGAATGCACTACTGCAGCATACTTCTGCTGACTGCCGGCTGCCAGACATTTGGCAGTTCGAAGCTTAAGGTTGACTCAACCTTCCATCCTTCCAAGATCAGTAAAATGAGGATCCAGATTGTTGGGGGCAAGATCAGGAGTGGGCTTCAAAAAGTTTAGCGAGGGGTTCTCTGCCCGGTTGCTGGGTGGGCATTGCCATGGTGGACGTGGCCTAGTCCACCATGGTGGGAGGGGCATTTTGCCCTCCCCAGACTCCGGAGGCTTTCCTTGAGCTTCCAGGAGGGTGAAAATGGCCTCCCCAGGCTCCGGAGGCCTTCCGAAGGCCAGAAACGGGCCTATTTCCAGCCTTCCTAAACTTCCAGCAGGCCTATTTTTCACCCTCCCTGAGCCTCCGTGTGTGCCCTGTACTTACCTGCATCTAAAACGGGGACTCCTGGGAGGGGTGGGGTGGGCGGGACCATCCACAAGTGGGATTTGGGTATTCTCTGAATTGCACAGAATCTTAGCTAGAGGTTGTCCCGAACCGCTGCAAACCCCCAGCAGCCCATCCCTGGGCAAGACGCTGACTCTGTAAACTGCTCAGAGAGGACTGTAAAGCACTGTAAAGCGGTATGTAAGTCTAAGTGTTATTGTTATTATGCTTACTGAGGCAGGTGGGAGTTGAGGTTGTCAAAGGATCTGCAGAGCCACTGGTTCACCATCTCTGTTTTAAAGTAGAGCAGGTTGGCCATGGGTATATAGTTACATATAAGAGATTCCAAGGTAGTCCCCAGATTTCCAGATGCTGCCAAAATTAAAACAGCTATGCTGAGCATTTTTTTTTTTAATTTGATTTATATGCCGCCCTTCTCCGGAGACTCAGGGCGGCTTACAATGCGCTAAGCAATAGCCTTCATCCTTTTGTATATTTATACAAAGTCAGCTTATTGCCCCCACAAACTGGGTCCTCATTTAACCTACCTTAGAAAGGATGGAAGGCTGAGTCAACCTTGAGCCTTGGCGAGATTCGAACCTGCAGAAATTGCAGGCAGCTGTGTTAATTACAGGGTGCATTAAACCACTGTACTACCAAGGCTCTTTTAAATTTTATGTGTTTGAACCAAAAAAGGGAATGTAAGAGACAGTTAACTGGTACATCAACAGAAGCAGAAGATCTTTAATCAAAAAGGAAGAATATTTTCTTTTAGAACCTCATTATCATGGAAGGCTTTGGGGTGATGTCTCCGAATGAAACTTCCTAAAGTGGAGGAAGTTCATTTTTTTTAAAGGAACCCTTTAGCAATAGCACTTAGATTTATATACCGCTTTACAGTGCTTTACAGCCATCTCTAGTTGTTTTACAAAGTCAGCATCTTGCCCCCAACAATTTGGGTCCTCATTTTACCAGCTTCGGAAGGATGGAAGGCTGAGTCAACCTTGAGCCTGGTGAGATTTGAACTGCCAAGTTGCAGGCAGCCAGCAGTCAGCAGAAGTAGCCTGCACTACTACATTCTAACCACTGTGCTACCATGGCTCATAAAATTTATGTAAAGTTGTTGTTGTTTTTTTAATGTAAAACAAAAATGGAGAAGATTAGATTAAAAGATTCTGAAGATGAACTAAATTTTTACATGATATAGACAAAGTTTGCGTTTAACCAGAAGAAACTTTCCTCACAGAAATCCTGATTCACATGTGCAGTTTTGATGTCATTCAGCTCACGGCACTTCCATACTTCACAATTTGTGCTCCTCAGTTTCTCCAAAACGCTTTGAAGCAGATTGTCTTCACATTTGACAAACTCAGAACATGGAGAGAGAACACAAAGAATCAATCAATGTGCTCTCTCTCTCTCTCCAGCTAACCAGCAGGAGTCTGCCAAAAACACGATTCAATCAGTGCCCTACTCCAGCTGCTGCCAGTTCTGATTAGCACAATCCAGACTTCTCTTCACCAAAAGGAAATAAGCTTTAAACAAAATACATAATTTTAGCCTGCAGGAACTGGAACTTGTTGCAACAACATTTTCACAAAGACATGGTTTCCATTCCAATAGCACATTGAAAATCTCCTGAATCACCACTTTATAGCAAAAAAAGAAGGGGAGGGGGGAAAAAAAGAAGGAAAAGGAAGGAAAGGAAAAAAGGTTATACACACAACAATACTAGGGGTGGTGTTTACTTACCTTCCCTACCAGTTCGCAAATGTGAGTGCGCGCACTTGCTTCGCTTGCACACGCCACCTCTACGTATGTGCAGGACCTCCTGCACATGCGCAGAGCATCAAAAAAGGGACGTGATGACATCCGGGCGGGTGGGTGGAGCCTCCCGCCACTGCCACTACCAGTTTGTCCAAACCGGATAGAACTGGCTAAATACCACCACTGAATGATACACATAACACCACATCTTTTACATTCTTGTAATGGTTTCCTAGACTAGAGAACCATTCTCTACTTTGCTGTCATTAAATCAAAATTGCCCTTAGTATTTATTTTGGGGTGGAATGAAGCTGACGAGTATGGAGAAAGAGTAAGATAGTGTTGTGGATTGCCGATGAGTTATGAGATCTTCAGCACTGGGGAAAAAATATGGTGATATTGTTATGGTTGGTAGCATAGTCATTCAGATGTTTAGACTGGATTTGGCATTTTTGTCCACCTATCAAGTCCTACCCAAAGACATGGGATGTTGCTGCTGCTGATAACAATGCAGTTATTTTTGAACTGATGTGCATTCCTCGTGTAGAAATGCCCTCAAACACAAGTTTATTAATCCAATGAAAACTAGGAACCGTATTTCAGGGTGGGTGGGAGCTATTTCATGGAGCACATCTGAAAATTGAGAGTCTTCATCATCATTATACAAAGATTTCTAAAATTCTGAGAATGGACTACTTGCATTTCTCCCTGTGCTCTGAAGATTCAGAGCAATTGCAAATGTTCTAGATGCATATCTGTAAGACTTCCTATAAGGGGAAAAAGTCCACTTCTGTCCTTGGAAATATTCCTGAAATTTAATGTTGTGCCTGACATAAATTTTCCCTTTGCTATAATGGCTAAGACACTGAGCTTGTCAATCAGAAAGGTTGGCAGTTCGGCGGTTCGAATCCTTAGCGCTGCATAACGGAGTGAGCTCCTGTTACTTGTCCCAGCTTCTGCCAACCTAGCAGTTTGAAAGCATGTAAAAATGCAAGTAGAAAAATAGGGACCACCTTGGTGGGAAGGTAACTGCGTTCCGCGCACGTTTGGTGTTTAGTCATGCTGGCCACATGACCATGGAGACGTCTTTGGACATCGCTGGCTCTTCGGCTTAGAAACGGAGATGAGCACTGCCGCCTAGAGTCAGGAACGACTAGCACTCATATACGAGGGGAACCTTTACCTTTACCCTAAATGAGAGTCCTTTGGTGCTCTCTGAGCTTGTTTGTTGTCTTGCAGACACGTAGGTATCTTCCATGTATGGAGGATAAATGAAAACGAAAGGGATGAACATACCTGTTGTGTTCGGCAGCTCCCGGCAATAAGGGACGCTGCCCGGGGATTGGCTAAGAGGCGTGGCCTCGTAAACGCGGCAGTATCTGTGTTTGCTATTGGTTGTGCTCTGACAGCTAGTTGGTATTTTAAGAGCTGTCATGTTACCTCAAGTGTTAACCCTGTTGTGTTTTCCAGCCTGTTGGCTCATAATAAAGGTTCTTGTTAACACCACTATCAGTCCCAGTTAATGCCTGCACTAAGAACATAATAATACCTAATTGTCAAATGTGAACAACAATGTATCCAGAGCTGGATTAGGGCAAAAATGTAGACATTTGGGTCCAGTGACTTTTATCTCTGGGCTATAAAATGCATTTCATAGGAGGGGGAGAGGATTTGACAGAAAAAGTTAATAGAAAAAAAATGTAGCTTATGTCCATCCATCCCCAGTTATCAAGTTGTAAGTATCTTGATTCATCTCTTTCTCTCTTTTGTAAGAAAGCAAAAACCTCCTCCCTTCCAATTACACGTTGCTCCTAATAAACATTTTCTGTTGCCCATGTTTGGTTAAGGAGACAAGTTTCTAAGAATTCTTGAACATTCCAGACATATTGCTTTGCTGTCAAGTGCCAAGCCGTCGAGTACACAAAGACACTCATGGCAAGTCATTTGTCTCTGTTTTCATCATCTCTTTCTTAAAAGAACCGTAAAGACAACACTAAATCATCAGTGCATATTTGGCACCCCCTGTTTTCTAGGAGGAAGTCGAATATACTGGGAACAAAAATGAACAATCCATCTTTGGCGAAGAAAAAGGGGTAGATGGAAGAGAACAGCAATGGGAGCCACAGTCCAAATATTTATATGGCAGTTGGGGAAGATGTTGTACATTACGAGGGGCCAGAAATGAATATTTAGAGTTTCTTTTCTTCCTTGTTGCAATTTTTTGTTGGAAAGCAAGAATACTTCCCTGTATTCAAAGGAATTTGTTTAAGAGAACAATTATATTAAAGAATAACATTATGCTAACTTGCTTTGACTTTCTTATGTAGCCTAACCCGGTCCCAAACACATGTGGGGCATTCCATATAAGTAGGAAGTCACAACACTAGGTCTGCATTTTTAGAGAAATACATCTTGTGCTTCAGGCACCAGGCAAGAAAGCGGGAGACCATGAGTTCTAGTCCCACATTAGCCAGAGGAAGATGTGTTGAATATATTCACTACCTTGAGTTATTGTATACTGTATGGATCAAAAAGAGAAAATATCTACAGACCCTTCACATCCTGGACATAAATGTTTCAACTCTTCCCCTTGGGATGCCGTTATGGAGTATTGCATGCCAAAACAACTAGACATATTTTTTTTCCTTGTGCCATCACTCTGCTGAACACCTTACTGCCACAGTATTGTCTTATGTCTAACTATATTTACCCATGTAGTATGACTGTATTACAATTAACCTTTCACTTTTTCCACTACCTTCTCTTATTGTTATCATTATTATGATTATTTCTACTTTATTGTTCTGCATGTACACTGAGAGCTTATGCACCAAAGACAAATTCTTTGTATGTCTAATCACACTTGGCCAATAAAGAATTGTATTGTATTGTATTGTGTTGTGTTGTGTTGTGTTGTGTCATGTCGTGTCATATGCTATGCTATGCTATGCTATGCTATGCTATGCTATGCTATGCTATGCTATGCTATCCCATCCCATCCCATCCCATCCCATCCCATCCCATCCCATCCCATCCCATCCCATCCCATCTCATCCTATCCCATCCTATTCAAGTTATTTGTAAAAATATAAAGATGGGATACAAATAAATAAATACCATTGCATACATACATACATACATGAAGTGCTAGGTCCCAATCCTTGAATTAGGCTATCAACACTGTTGGTTTTCATTCTGCAAGAGTAAATGTGCTTGGAAAAGAGGTTGTTTTAATGCACATAATTTGAGCTAAGGGATTAGTAGGTTCCCTTCACTTCATTTCCTTTGCTACCTCCTATCAACAATCATTCTCCCTAACATGGAATGGGGCAGTATTGGGTGATTATAGCTGGATGCTTAAAACGATGACCCCAAATCTACCTGTCGGATTGCCCAGCTAACAGAATACAGAGGGGTTGTTTGGAAAAAGAGAGAGCATCTAATGATCCTGTTCAGGACAATCTCCCTCTGTTTTTGTGTCCCTTGGGTCCCAGGAGTTCTGGGTGACAACTGTATGCGTACTTGTGTTTGAGGACTATGAAACACAAATTAAAGCAGAACAAGAGGTAGAAATGTGGACACCGATATATAAAGTAGTAACAATGGTCATTCACAGAACTTATTTTGTTTTTGTTTGTTTGTTTTTGCATCGGTGGGTTGATGAATCTAAGTAAAATGCTCAGTTTGACCAGTATTTAATTCATAGGAAGTAGTGTTAACATTTGTTTCTAACGAATTGCAGTTCCACTATTCCACCATGAAATCTGACATCCCAATTAATCTTCTCAAGCATAACAATCTTGAAGTCACAGACAACATGTCATGGAAAGCTTAACTGCCCTCCCACTCATTTTAAATTGCTGACATTTTTAATATCAGGTTGGTGTTCATTTTTCTCAGTGTACTCGTGCGTGTGGAAAAAAAAAATCAAATTCCAATGTGTTCCTTTTTAGGAAGCTGAAGTGATGAAGTTCCATGCAATCTAAGATGAAAGGAAAATTCCTGCATAAAAATGTAAACATGCACATCATACATAATCAAAGTTCTCCTAGGTTTCTGGGCTTTGTTTTTAATTTTTCATAGCTTTGAGCTATTCGTGCCATCATTACAGACGAAGGTAAATTAAGGATTTTCAGTATTTGCTTGACTGTTTATTTAAGTACTAGCTGACTTTTTAAAAACTAATCCAATCCAGCCATTTATTTGATTTACAGTGAACTACCACAGCATTTAACCGAATATTCAGGTATTATCAAGAGTGGGATTGTGCCGGTTCGCACTGGTTCAGCCATACTGGTAGCTCCGACGATCAGCTGAGAGCGAATCGGTTCACTCCGACGATCAGGTGATCTCGCTCACCCGCCCCTGCACTATACTGACCTATATTTCCTGTGTTTGAAGCCCAGCTGATTGGTGCAGCAGAGTGATTGCCATGTCTCAGCTGTTTTATTCACTGGGGCCGAAGTAGAAGGCATGTTTTAGAGCTTTTTTCAAATGAGCGAAGTGAGCATGTGCATGTGAAGCACGCGCCCAGCGAACTGGTTGTTACACCAGTTGAATCCCACCACTGGGTATTATCTCAATAATTTATTATCTGCCTTTGAGGAAAAATTCCCTTCAGACAAGGTACCTTCTGTTACAGAAATATAAAAACCACACAGTTACGAAAAACATGTTTTATAGTAAGAAACAGCATAGTAAGAAACAACATATAGCAAGAAACAAATGACAGTAAAGACCCAAAAGGGTTACAAAGAAGAAGACACAGTAACTGAATGACAGAATATCAGAGTTGGAAGGGACCTTGGAGGTCTTCTAGTCCAACTCTCTGCTCAAGCAGGAGACCCTGTATCAGTGGTGGCTAACCTTTTCTTCCTTGGGTGACAAAAATGTGTGTACGCGCATGCTAGCATGCCCGTGTGTGCTCACACCCATAATGCAATGCCCCCCACACGTCCTGCCCTCCCCACGCATGTGCATGCAACCGCTCCGTGCTGCCCCACACCCCCAAACAGGCACGTGCGACCCCCCACATGTACCCCACCCCCCGTGCATGTGCATGCAACCCCCCACAGCCCATTTTGGGCCTAGCAGGCCACCTTGAAGCTTCTGGAGGCCGGAAACGACCTGTTTCCTGACTTCTGGTAAGCCCGTTTTTCACCTTCCCAGAGCCTCCGCATGAGCCCTGTACTTATGTGGCATCCACAATGGGTCATGTGGAGACTCCTGGGAGGGGAGGGGTGGCATGGGAATGCATGTACGTCTCCCACATGCACGGCAGAGACCCAAAAATCAGCTGGCTGGTGGGAGGCGCACGCGCATGCATGGTGGAGCTGACCTAGGTTGACGGCTTGCGTCCTCCGAGAAATGGCTCTGCATGCCACCTGAGGCACGTGTGCCATAGGTTCACCATCACGGCCCTATATCATTTCAGACAAGTGGCTGTCCAGTCTGTTCTTAAAAATCTCCAGGGATGAAGCACCCACAACTTCTGAAGGCAAAATGTTCCACTGGTTGATTGCTCTCACTGTCAGGAAATGTCTCCTTAGTTCTAGGTTGCTTCTCTCCTTGATTAGTTTCCATGCATTGTTTCTTGTCCTGCCTTCTGGTACTTTGGGAAATAGGTTGAGCCCCTATTCTTTGTGGCAGCCCCTCAAATATTGGTACATTGCTATTACGTCATGCCTAGTCCAATAAATAAATAGTCTCTACACCAGTAAAGATAAAGAGGCTCATCAAGTTCAACAGGAGATAATTAAAAATAAATATAATAATTAATAGTTGCATAAACAAAAAAAAAAGATCCAATGATGACCATCAAAGAGCTGTTACATTAGGAAATAAGTATTTCGGTTTTATTTGATATGAGATTAACATTTAAAGGAATGAAAGGTGTTCTTCAAATGTTTTTTTTTTTTTTAAACTTTTCTGAAAAGAGTTTCATCTTTTTGTTTTTGGGAACATTATTCTTATATTTGGCATGCTCTAGGAAAGTTCAAGTCCCAGATTGCAAACTTAAATGAGATATTTTCAGAATTAGATCAACATTGGTGAGGCTATGACTCACAAACAAATTAATTTGTGGCTGAGTTACATCCATACCTGTGAATTTTATGCAGAGATCGACAAGATGGGACAAATTTAGGTGAGAGCATATTTATGTAAGGCATTTGTATATAAATGTAGCCGAGTAGTAAACATAATATAGAGTACATCCTACTGATGCTATCAATATTTTAAATACATGTTTATTTTGTTTCTGATACTCTGATACTCAAAAATTTTTAAAGAAGCTGATTTGATACTTTACTAAACAGGCATACATGTTTTGCGTCTATCCTTCCCTGATAGACAGTGAAATAAAATTCTCCCCCCTTAAAATAATAATTGATCATATGGTGGAGTGTTCGTAGTCACATCAATAGCATCAATTGCATGGTCATGACTGCTGTTTTTCATTTTTTAAATATTCTGTAGATACAAAACATGCATAGTTTTTGATGGATTGATTATATGCCATCAAATAATTTTCAACTCCTAACAATCACATAGATTGGTCTATGTGATTGTTAGGATACATATGCCAGTTGCTCCCCTTTCTGGATCGGGACTCCCTACGCACAGTCACTCAAGCACTCGTCACTTCTCATCTGGACTATTGTAACACTCTCTACATGGGGCTCCCCTTGGAGTACACCCGGAGGCTCCAACTGATGCAGAATGCGGCCACGCGGGGGATTATGGGAGCGACGGGGCGCTCCCATGTGACTCCTCTCCTGCGCGAGCTGCATTGGCTTCTGGTGGACTTCTGGGTGCGCTTCAAGATGTTGGTGATCACCTTTAAAGAGCTCCATGGCTTAGGGCCGGGGTACTTACGGGACCGCCCTCTGCCACCAATTGCCTCCCACTGTCCAGTTCGCTCCTACAGAGAGGGCCTCCTCAGGGTGCCATTGGCCAGACAATGTCGGCTGGCGACCCCCAGGGGGAGAGCCTTCTCTGTGGTGGCACCTACCCTCTGGAACAATCTACCCCCAGAGATACGAGTGATCTCCAACCTCCAGACTTTTTGTCGGGCCCTAAAAACCTATTTTTTCCAGTTAGCCAGGCTGTCCTGATTTTATGGTTGGTTTTATAATTTGATATGGATTTTAATTGAAATGTTTTAAATTACGGGCCAAATTTATTTAATTATTTTAAATCTATTTTTAACTTTTGTGTATAAATGTTTTTTATCTTGGCTGTTCACTGCCCTGAGTCCGAAAGGAGAAGGGCGGTATAGAAATCTGAAAAATAAATAAATAAATAAATAAATAGATGGATTTTATCTGTGAGTATCAGTGGTGGGTTCCTCCCAGTTCGGCCCGGTTCGGCCAAGCTGGTAGCGGTGACGATATGACATCACTGAACCGGTTCTGCCCCCCGCCCCCCCACCCCGCATTATACTTACCTTTTATTTGGCCCCACCCCCAATCTATTGCTGCCTCCTGAGTCCCAGATGATGGGCTATAAGGAAAAACTGTTTAAACTCTTGCCACAGGGCTTCAAAGGGCCACCCTTCAGCTGGTCAGTGGTAAAAGGCAGTTAGGTGGTAGACCAGTGCCTCCAAAAACAAATGAGTAGACCGGTGCCTGCAAAAATAAATGGGTAGACCAGTGCCTGCAAAAATACATGAGTAGACCGATGCCTGCAAAAATAAATGGGTAGACCGGTACAGCTCTGCAAGCAGTTAAAAGCCTGGTAGACCAGTACCTCTGCTAAATCCTAAAGAATTATCACATGACCATCAAGCCACACCCACAAAATAAGCCACGCCCACAGAACTGGTAGTAAAAAATTTTAGAACCCACCCCTGGTGAGTATCTATTATTAACCTGTTCCTTCATTACTCCCAACAGTGCTCCCATCTACCTTGCTTCTGGTCATTCTCTTCCTTCTTTCTCATTGTTAGAACCTTTTCCAGCGAGCTGGGTCTTCCCATAATGTACGTATGCAAATGAGAATTCTGGATTTATTTCTTTGTTTTCTTGCCTGTCCTTGGTATTCTCTTCTCCAACAACAAAGTCCAAAGACATCAAACCTCTTCCTATCTGCCTTCTGTGTCTGTATTGTTAAGGATATTATTGTGTTACCAACCAGCAGAGTAAATGCAGAGAGAAACAGTACTGAGAGCAATGAATACAATACATACAAACTGGTTTAACAAAGCTTTTACTTTGTAGTGAAAAACAATTGCATAGTCTTTTAGTCAATCCAAGTCTTTAGCCATTCAAATCAGTCCAGATATTGACTGTTACAGATATCTTCTTACCAGACAAACAGCAGTAATTCACACTGGTAACAAATCACGATGGTAGCATATCCATCCACGTCTTCACACATGACAGTAACAGTTCCAACCAACAAGTTCCAGTCAAGCAGCAAGTCAAGCAATGATGAGAGCAGGTCCAACAATGATTATAGCTCGGCTTCCTTCTTATATACAGTTTACACTAGTAATTATCCACTTAAGATAAGTGAAGTCAGCAGTGCAATGACTCAACAGTACAATTATGATAATTACAGTCAGCATTCAGTCAGCAGTCATTAGTCATTACAATGACTCAGCAGTACAATTACTCATCATTACATTTAAAGTTATAGAACACATATATTGTTACAGAATACATTTAAAGTTATAGCACACATATATTGCCTGGACAACTTGTTAGGTTTATACCATATACTAACATGTATGGTTTTTACCTCAGGAGAAAGTACAAGTCAGAACATAGAATAATAGAGTTGGAAGGGACCTTGACAGTCTTCCAGTCCAACCTGCTGCTCAAACAGGAGACCCTATACCAGTGATGGATAACCTTTTTGCCATCGCATGCCAAAGTGGGAGGAGCATGGGGGATCGTGCACGCATGTGCCCACACACATAATTGAAAGCCCCCCATGCCTGCACGCATTACCCCCCCCACGCTGCCCCTGCTTTTGGCACGCGATGGCCCTGTGGGCCGAGTAGGCCCGTTTTTTCGCCCTCCCCAGGCTCCAGAGGCTTTCTAGGAGCCTGGGGAGGGTGAAAAAGGCCTTCCCCAACCCCCGGAGGGCCTCCAGAGGCTGGAAATAGTCTGTTTCCTGACTTCCGGTGGGCCTGGAAGGCCCGAAAATCAGTTGGCCTGCATGCGCATGGCACGCCCACAGATATGGCTCCATGTGCCACCTGTGGCACACGTGCCATAGGTTCGCCATCACGGCCCTATACTATTTCACACAAATGGCTGTCCAATCTCTTCTTAAAAACTCTAGTAATGGAGACTCACAACTTCTGAAGGCAAGCTGTTCCATTGTTTGATTGCTTTCTTCTTAGTTGTAGATTGCTTCTCTCTTCACTTAGTTTTTGTACATTGTTTCTTCATCCTGATTCGTATTCATATTCTTAAAGTGGCATACGAACAAAACTCTTGAAATATATTGCAAAAGCATTGATATATAAAGCTAATGTAACTTTTAAGGTTTCCCTTTTCAGTGTATTTTTAAACTAATTGCTCTCTCAAAGTAGGACTCTCAGTAAGCATTTAATAGCCAACATCAACATTTATCGCCTGACAATATTTGATTGCTTATTACACATTTATTAGTCATGACAGATGGTGGCCAACAGGATTTGTTGACATATACAACCTTCTGAGCTGGTCTATTGTCATGTGATGATATTTGAGAATTGCTTCAGATGCTATAAAAGTTAGACGAGTAATTGGGGCCTAGATACACAATAGGATTTAGTTAATTACATACCGTACTTTTTTTTTTTTTTAAAGGGGAAACAGTGTATTAAATTGGTGATAAATCTCCAGATGTCTACATTTAAAATGTTGAGAAAAGCATTAATCTCAGTGCAAGGAATTTCATTGTTGCATCCAGGATGGCCATTAAAATATCTTAACAAAGAGAAACCGATGAAAGAAAAATATGGGATTGTGGTGTGATTTTTTAATATAACTAAATCCACCCCCAATACAAAACCATAACTACAAAATATACTATAGTGTTGAATGTGAAATCTGTCCAGACTGGAATCCTTATTCACATTTTGTCTCATGCATGTATCCAATTTTCTCCCTCATTCATACTCAAACATATGCAGTTGTGATACTGGCTTTTTAATTTGTTCTGCCAAGAGAATGTATGGAATGCAAAAATATGGAGGAGTGTTAGATTGCAAGAAAGAGCTTCTAATAGCTTAGAAAGGAAGAACATTTCTTTCAGACCTCAACACTTTATTTTATCTCTATCTCTTCTATTATCTTCCTTGCAAAACACATAGACTTCTTTGAAGTCAGCCAAGTAACTTTCACACCTGCATATACTCTTACTCACTGGGATGGGATTCAAATAATTTACAACCGGTTCTCTGCCCTAATGACTGGCTGGGTGGGTGTGGCCATGGTGGGCATGGCTAGGGGGTGTGACAGGCAGCACTTGGCCTCCTGCACCCCCCTGGGAGCAAAAATGGACCGTGGGGGCACATGTGTCCCCCATGCCCCATTTTGGGCCTAGTAGCCCTCCCTGCACTTACCTGGGAGCCAAAACGGGCCATGGAGGGGACTCCTGGAAGGGCCAGGGTGGGAAGGGGTAGGGCCAGCCAGCAATTTAACAACTGGTTCACCTGTACTGACCCGAACCGGCTGAATCCCACCACTGTTCTTACTGTCCCCAAGTCCCATGCCACAAGACAATAGAAGAGAACATTTGTGGAACACCTGAATAGCATTGGCCCCAACATAGTGTCCTAGTTCATATTTTGTGAATTCCAAAATTCTTAAATCTTAAGTCAGATTCATCATATTTTGTTTTTCTCCCATGAGAACCTTTATCAGATGGAAAAGGTAAGGAGAAAGAGTTACCTTCATTAACCTAGCTAAACAATAAGTACAATCTTTCTTCAAGTTACTTCCACTTCAGGTAGTTGTGACAAGGAAGAACCAGTGGTGGGATTCAGCCAGTTCGCCCCACTTCAGGAGAACCGGTTGTTGGAAGAAATCATTAGGGCAGAGAACAGGTTGTTAAATTATTTGAATCCCACCACTGGGAAGAACAACATATGGTCGCCATGATGTAAAAAAGATGTTGAGACTCTAGAAGGAACACAGAAAAGAGCAACAAAGATGATTAGGGAACTGGAGGCTAAAACATATGAAGAACAGTTGCAGGAACTGGGTATGTCTAGTTTAATGAAAAGAAGGACTAGGGGAGACATGATAGCAGTGTTCCAATATCTCAGGGGCTGCCACAAAGAAGAAGCTATTCTCCAAAGCACCTGAGGGTAGGGCAAGAAGCAATGGGTGGAAACTAATCAAGGAGAGAAGCAACCTAGAATTAAGGAGAAATTTCCTAACAGAACAATTAATCAGTGGAACAACCTGCCTCCAGAAGTTGTGAATGCTCCAACACTGGAAGTTTTAAAGAAGATATTGGATAACCATTTGTCTGAAGTGGTGTAGGGTTTCCTGCCTAAGCAGGGGGTTGGACTAGAAGACCTCCAAGGTCCCTTCCAACTCTGTTATTCTATTCTATTCTATTCTATGAAGATTTTGCAGTTTTCTTCAATTTTAAAAAAAGATGTTTGGTATGAATATACAATGTATTACTAACTAAAATTTTCAATTTTCTTTGAGTTCCATACCGAGCAGTGGTGGTGGAGAAGCCCGTTGTATGAAGAAACATAGCCTGGATCAAACCTAAATTCAACCTGAGATAATTTATCAAATCTCAGTAGGATGCTACCACTTTGACATATTGCCTTGGTTTGGAAGCTAAGCAGTTTTAGTTCTGGTTGGTTTTTGGATGAGATTCCTCTAAGAAAGGCCAGGTTGGAAAATAAAACAAAACTAAACATCCGAGAAAAAAAGGCAATACAAACCGCTTCCGTTCTGCTGCCAAGAAAACTGAATGGACGTGTTTATGAACTCACCAAAATTTGAGCTCAGCCTGAAAGAGATTTTTCCTTATAAGTTTAGATTATATTTATGTCAAATGTATGGAATTGTCTTTAGGTGATTATTCCCTGTGTAATCGATTTGAAAAGAATTGATTTGAAAAGACCGCTAGGATCTGCATCCAAACATGAAGAGGGCCTCAAATTATCCACCTTAAAACTATTATATTGAGAAAATAGTAAGCAAGCTGTTTCGTACCCTTTATGGATTCTAAAAAGCTACCGTACATACTGTATTTGTCCTTAAGTCAATGAGTTGCGGTGGCACAGTGGTTAGAGGCAGGGGTGGGCTGCTGAGGGTTGGCAGGGGTTCAGGAGAATCTGGCATTTGGCAGTTCAGAGAACCCCCAAATTCCACTTGTGGCTGCCCCTGCCCACCCTTCCCCTCCCCTCCCCTCCCCTCCCAGAAGTCCCTACATGGCCCATTTTGAATGCAGGTAAGTGCAGGGGATGCACAGAGGCTCAGGGAGGGGAAAAATGGGCATACCGGAAGTTTGGGAAGGGCCTCCGGAGCCTGGGGAGGCTGTTTTTTGCCTTCCTGGAGACTCAAAGAAAGCCTCCAGAGCCCAGAGGGCAAAATCTCTTCCACCCCCGCCATGGTGCAGGAGGCCAACTAGGCCACATCCACTATGGCCACGCCCACCCAGCAACCGGGTAAGAGAACCCCTTGCTAAAACTTTTGAAGCCCACCCCTGGTTAGAGTGCAGTACTGAAGGCTACTTCTGCTGCCTGCCGGCTGCCTGCAATCTGACAGTTCAAATCTCATCAGGCTCCAGGTCGACTCAGCCTTCCATTCTTTCCGAGGTGGATAAAATGAGGAGCCAAATTGTTGGGGGCAATATGCCGACTCTGTAAACAGCTTAGAGAGGGCTGTAAAGCAGTGTAAAGCGGTATATAAATCTAAGTGCTATTGCTATTAAGTCCAAATGAAATTTGAGAATCAGTGCTCTGTAGCTGAAAGAAAGAAGAGGGGAAGAGCTATGAGATGGATAAAACCAGGGTATTGTGTATATATGCATGTTCTAGGAAGTGTCTTTTTTTTTTTTAATTAAAAGATTCCAAATGTCGATTGATGGAATGTTAATTGACTTTAAGCTCTTTTTTTTTTTTAAATAAACTTAATGGGATGTTCACCAAAGTACACATGGGAAGTTGTCCCTATTTCTTCCATTAAAGAAACAGCTCATACTGAATGACTGTGAAGATTGTATTTAGGCCTTTGAAAAGCAAGCCATTCACGGAGTTGCTTTTTCTTTGCTAAAAGACATGTTCTCAGCTTCAGCATGGCTACCAGCCAAAAATGCAATTTCCTCTTTTAGCTTTATTTCTTTTTTTGGGGGGTGGGGGGTGGGGGTGGGGAAGGAGGGGGGATTAGAATGAAAAAGGGAGGATGCAAGTTTGAAAAATCAGTTTATACCAGAAAGGTGGTATACCCATTTTATGAAAATAATAAAAGAAATAGGATTTAATATGGAAAATAAGAAACTGAAAATGCTCAGAGGAGAACATTTATCTATCTTTATGTTACCTTGAAATAAATTTGAATGAAAAAAAAAATTGGATGTGTAGGGAAAGATTAAATTTTATTCATTTATTTATATCCCACTTTAGGTACTCTTTATATACTTGACTATTGGTATTAATATAAATGAATCTTAAGGTTTTTTTTTTTTCTTCACTTTGGGAATGAAAAAGTTGGATCCTGAAAAAGCAGAATAGAAAGAGTATTGAAACTTTTGAACTTTGGAGAAAAGAGGAGTATATCATGGATAGCTAGGGAAAAAAAAAAACCACAGATGGATCGTAGAACAGAATTTTCATTCCAGTCATGAATGACCAGGTTCAAAATAGCAAATTTAGGATGTATATGGCAAAGATGCAGGTTCCTTGAGAAGTCCAAAATGTTGGGAAAGGAAAGCGGAGAAAATGATGATAGACTCAGCTAGGACCACTGAAGGAGAAGGAGAAGGAGAAGGAGAAGGAGAAGGAGAAGGAGAAGGAGAAGGAGAAGGAGAAGGAGAAGGAGAAGGAGACAATTAATCAATGGGACAACTTGCCTCCAGAAGTTGCGAATGCTCCAACACTGGAAGTTTTTAAGATGTTGGATAACCATTTGTCTGAAGTGGTGTAGGGTTTCCTGCCTAGGCAGGGTTTGGACTAGAAGACTTCCAAGGTCCCTTCTAACTCTGTTATTCTATTCTATTCTATTCTATTCTATTCTATTCTATTCTATTCTATTCTATTCTATTCTATTCTATTCTATTCTATTCTACTCTATTCTATTCTATTCTATTCTACTTTATTCTACTCTACTCTACTCTACTCTATGAAGAAGAAGAAAGAAGAAGAAGAAGAAGAAGAAGAAGAAGAAGAAGAAGAAGATGAAGAAGAAGAAGAAGAAGAGGAAGAAGGAGGTAGTTATTTATGTGATCACTAAGTAAGCATTGACATCAACTTTAGCTTTTGAACATATTATGTTGGTAAACAAAATTAAGAGCCAAGATGAATGTTCTCCTGCAAATATTTATAAAAGGAAACCAGGCATGATGGGCTGAGAGATTGCCCAAAGATCCCCCAGAGTTTACAATTTTTGTTTTGCTCAGAATTCCAAATAGCTACAGCTTTAGCTTTAGAGGTGTTTTTCTTCTCCTTAACAAAACAAATCCTTTTTTAGTCAATGACCAATTCTGGTGATAGAAAGACATCCCTGAAGCCAAATAATACATCATAGTAGCTGCATCCCTGGATTTCTGAGAATGGAATTATTAACATGAAACTCAAGATATTTGAAATCCTCGGGGGGATGTAGATGAGTGGAAGTGGCAGATCTAATAACTCTGTAATATTTATGAAAGACGCAGCCTAGACAAGTAAAGTAGATAAGGAATCAAAGGGGAAAATCTTGGACTTCAAAAAACAAAGTCTAAATACAGAATAAGAAGTTAAACAAGAAAAGAACCCCTGCTAGCAGAAGGTTTAAAACTCTATTAATGTTGCTGATGTTTGGGGAATCAGTTTCCCAACAAAGTACTCCAAAATTCTGCAACCATTTCTGATCAGGAAGATTTAAAAGGCAGCCAATAAAAAACGTAGCTTTGTTAGAAAGCTTCCCTACAAAGCAACCTTGACTATGTGTCAGAATGGTTGAGCAATTGGCAACTTCAAATCTCAACCAACAAATGCTCTGTCATACACATTGGCAACAAAAATCAGAACACTAAATACAAACTGGGCGGGTACGACCTCGTAGACGACCCTCACTCTGTCAAAGACCTAGGACAATGGTGGGTTTCAAATTTTTTTACTACCAGTTCTGTGGGTGTGGCTTGGTGGGCATGGCATGGCTTGGTGGGCATGGCAGGGGAAGGATACTGTAAAATTTCCATTCCCACCCCACTCTAGGGGAAGGTTACTGCAAAATCCCCATCCTCCCAATCACTGGGACTTGCGAGGCAGAGAATAGATGGGGGCGGGGTGAGTCAGAATTTTTACTACTGGTTCTCCGAACTACTCAAAATTTCCGCTACTGGTTCTCCAGAACTGGTCAGAACCTGCTGAAACCCACCTCTGACCTAGGAGTACTCATTTCAAAAGATCTAAGCCCCAGAGCTCACTGTAACAGCATTGCCAAAAAGGCATTAAGAGTTGTTAACCTAATTTTGCGAAGCTTCTTCTCCGGTAACATTGTACCGCAAATCAGGGCATTCAAAACCTTTGCCAGACCAATTCTCAAATACAGCTCATCTGCCTGGAATCCACACTGTATATCAGAGATTAATATGATTGAGCGGGTCTCTTCACGAGAAGAGTCCTCCACTCCTCTGCATGCAATAGAATCCCTTATGCCACCAGGCTTGAAATTTTGGACCTGGACAACCTAGAACTATGCCCACTACGGTCTGACCTAAGCTTAGTACACAAAATTGTCTGCCACAATGTCCTACCTGTCAATGACTACTTCAGCTTCAATTGCAATAATATATGGGCACACAATAGATACAAACTTAAGGTAAACCGCTCCAAACTGGATTGCAGAAAATACGACTTCAGCAAGAGTGGTCAATGCCTGGAATACACTACCTGACTCTATGGCTTCATCCCCAAACCCCCAAAACTTTAACCTTAAACTGTCTACTATGGACCTCACTCCATTCCTAAGAGATCTGTAAGGGGGCGTGGATAAGAGCACTAGCGTGCCTACCGTCCCTGTCCTACTGTACTCATTTATTTGTACTCATTTATTATGTATATACTTATACCTGTTTATACTTATATGTTTATGTTATGTTCATACTTATACTTGTTTTCTCATACCTGCTTGACAAACTAAATGAATGAATGAATGAATGAATGAAATAAATAAATAAATAAATAAATAAATAAATAAATAAATAAATAAATAAATAAATAAATAAGGTACAAAGTTCTGTCTGGATGAATCAGACTACTAGATAAAAACTGCCACATTTTAAAACACTAACAAAATCCCATTGGCTTCTATTTTATGACTTTGTTTGAAGTAGATGTAAACACTGCTACCCCTGTAGCTGCAGATAATTCCTCGAATTGATAACTCCAGAACAGTTTGGTTCCCCGTTGGAAACTTTTTGAACTTTTCCTTGAATTTCTGTGTGAAATGAGAATTCTGTTCTGGAGAACGGAGCCCTTTGGAGGTTATATGAGGTTCTTTTAAATACAGTGTGTCTTTATAGGCCGATTTTATTATTCATGGAAGACAAATGAGAGCAAACATAGGCACATATTTAAAAGTTCTAGAGAGGGGAAAATAGCCAGTCTTTCAGAGAGATGAGCAAAGATCTATACGCTTAGCAGTGTTGACCTTATGTGCTTTGGTGGTTCACTCATCTCTCCATGCAACAATTTGGCTGTCCTCTCTTTGCACTTTGTCTTTGTTCCCCCTGTAACATAGTTTGGAAAGAAAATGAGTTGCGTAGGAGCTCCAATAGCAGCTGTTTAGATTGACTGTGGAAACAGCTTTGGGAATTCTTGGCCATTTCTGAAACGTGAAGAACTGCTGAGTTGTTCTTCCTTTTCTAAAGCCTTTGGTTCTGGTTTTTCTCCTACCCTTAAACCTCTTTGCTTGACCAGTTAAAGAGCTGTAGCTGTGCCTTGTGTTGGTCAAAGGAAAACGAGGCATTGTTCTGGTTTGCAACAGCAAAATGTTGGAATATTCCTTTTATTTTCAGATGGAAGTCAATTGGCTGTTCAGATGGAAAAAGAGAAAGACATAAATGAATAGTCCTGGCTACTCACCTGTACAAAATGTAATAGATTTGTCATCAAAACTAATGAACTGGGGGACAAGTCACTTTATTAGCAACCTGTACGAAGTGTCAGCAGACAGAATATTATTTTTCAACTGACTTTATTTGCAACACTGCAGAAAGATGAAAAGCCATCTAAACTCTGTAGACAAAACTGCAGCAAATCTAGCTGTGTGGACAGCAGCATTTTTATTTTCAAAAAGCTTTGAAATATATTTAAAACTGTTTATCGAACAATTGACAGAAAGGGTCAATTTTTTCAATGCCACAGTGGATTTTCAGAACTATAACTGGATAGAGATCCTGGCATCCCATACAGATCACTGCTAAAGATTCCAGTGGTGGCATTCTATACATCAATGCCTTGTTCTGCAGAGCCTCCCATTGTAAGTGCTCCATCCAAGTTTACTTAGTTTGCCCTATTCTTAGAACTAATAGAAGTTCTATTCTTCCATTGAACTGCCACAAGAAAGATGGTTTCTTTAGTTCAAAAAAAGTATAGCTATCACAGAAAGCAAATGTAAACCAAAATAATTATTTACTACAATAAGACTAAAATCAGAGTCGGAATTTTACCAGTTCGGACTGGTTCGGGCGAACTGGTAGCTCCAAACAATCAGCTGGAAGCGAACCGGTTCACTCCAACAATCAGCTGGGCCTGCCCCCCCGCCCCTGCGCTTTACTGACCTTTATCTTCACAGCTGATTAGCGCAGAGTGGATTGCCGTGCCTCAGCTGTTTTAAATCCCTAGCACTAATGCGGAAGGTGTTTTTTTCATTCAACTGCGCACACACGGGCAGCAAAGTGCGGGATCACCAAACCAGTTGTTAAACCGGAAGGATCCCACCCCTGACTAAAATGATACATTTTAGAATAGAATAGAATAGAACAGAACAGAACAGAACAGAACAGAACAGAACAGAATAGAATAGAATAGAATAGAATAGAACCAGAGGTGGGTTTCAGCAGGTTCTGACCAGTTCTGGAGAACCAGTACTGGAAATTTTGAGTAGTTTGGATAACTGGTATTAAAAGTTCTGACTGGCCCTGCCCCCATCTATTCTCTGCCTCCCAATTCCCAGCTGATTGGGAGGAAATGGGGATTTTTCAGTAACCTTCCCCTGGAGTGGGTGGGAATGGAGATTTTATAGTATTCTTCCCCTGCCATGCCCACCAAGCCACGCCCGCCATACCACGCTACCCACAGAACCGGTAGTAAAAAAATTTGAAACCTACCACAGAATAGAACAGAACAGAACAGAACAGAACAGAGCTGGAAGAGACCTTGGAGCCCCCTGCTCAAGCAGGAGAACCTATACCATTTCAGACAAGTGTCTGTCTAGTCTCTTCTTTAAAATCTCCAGCGATGGATTTCAAGAGATGATACCACCTAGCTGACCTTGACTGAGTTTAGAAACTAAGTAGATTTCAACCTATTTCAATGGGAGACTGCCAAGGAACATTGGTAATGCAGGCAAGATGGGATATTCAAAAATACTGCCGGAGACAATAAGAAACCACTTCAATGCAATTGCGTAGAGAACTGCATGATCAAATCCATGGCGATATCAAGATGTTAGACTCTTGGCATCTGAATACAAGATTCTCCCAAAATCTTCTTTGCTATGTTTATTGAAAGGGAAAATGGATTAGGACACAGAAACCCCAACAAGTAGATATTTTCATTTTGGCACCCAATATGGCTTCTATTATAGAACAGAACAGAACAGAATAATAGAGTTGGAAGGGACCCTGGAGGTCTTCTAGTCCAACCCCTTGCTTAAGCAGGAAACGCTACACACTTCAGATAAATGGTTATCCAATCTCTTCTTAAAAACTTCCAGTGTTGGAGCATTTACAACCTCTGGAGGCAGGTTGTTCCACTGATTAATTGTTCTGTCAGGAAATTTCTCTTTAGTTCCAAGTTGCTTCTCTCCTTGATTAGTTTCCATCCATTGCTTCTTGTCCTGCCCTCAGGTGCTTTAGAGAATAGCTCTATTCTCCACAAAGAAGACTCCCTCTTCTTTGTGGCAACTCCTGAGATATCGGAACACTACTATCATGTCTCCCCTAGTCCTTCTGTTATTAAACTAGACATACCCAGTTCCTGCAACCATTCTTTATATGTTTTAGCCTCCAGTCCCCTAATCATCCTTGTTGCTCTTCTCTGCACTCTTTCTAGAGTCTCCATATCTTTTTTTTTTAAATAGGGCAAGGACTTCTTAATTCTTTTAATTACTATTTGAAGGGTAGGGAAGGTGACTCATCATTTTTTGGAGAACTAAGGAATGTACAGATTATCCAAAGTAGAATTGTTTTGTAAACTGTTATTTACTTTCTCAGATTCTCTCTCAGGTTCCTTATCAAGTAGCAGAATATGATATGAGAAGATATTACAGTATCTCTTTAAAGCTAGTGAAGACAACAATGCCAAAATCCTCTCCTTTCCTTTCCTCTCCTCTCCTTTCCCCTCCCCACCCCTGTTGTTTTGGAAAGTAGTGATCATGCGTTCATTGTTCAACTACTTTTGTGATTACCTATTGTTATTATATCAAATTGCTATATTTATATGATTGCCATATTAAGTTACATTAAGTGCAATGGAACAATACAGTATATCACAGAAGTGAGTAGACCCCCTCACATTTTGTAAATATTTAAGTATATCTTTTCCTGTGACAACACTGAAGAAATGACACTTGGCTACAATGTAAAGTAGTGAGTACACACCTTGTATAACAGTGTAAATGTGCTGTCCCCTCAAAATAACGCAACACACAGCCATTAATGTCTAAACCGGTGGCAACAAAAGCGAGTACTCACTTCTGTGATAGACTGTATGTGGCTTTAAAAAAATGAAACTTCATATTTACCATAATATTATTATTGACTGGTGTGAGGGGTCCTTGATGCTTGCTGAACTTGGTGGGGTTTTTTTTTGCAGACGTTTCATTACACAAACTACACAAACTACACAACATCATCAGTGCTAGTGACTAGCAATGATGATGTTACCTCATTTGGATTATGAAACATCTGCAAGAAAACAACCTTGGTTCTGGGGGGGGAGAAATTGTCCTCCTCAGAATGGGCTCGCAGTTTGGGTGTCCTCCTAGACTCACAACTAAGATTAGAGCAACATCTGTCAGCTGTGGCTAGGGGGACCTTTGCACAGGTTCGCCTGGTGCACCAATTGCGACCCTACATGGATCAGGAGGCTCTCCTCACAGTCACTCGTGCTCTTGTCACCTCATGGTTAGATTATTGCAACACGCTCTACATGGGGCTACCCTTGAAAAGTGTTCGGAGACTACAGTTGATCCAGAACGCAGCTGCGCGAGCTCTTGTGGGTCCACCTAGATACACCCACATTACACCAATTCTCCGCGATCTGCACTGGCTCCCTATTGGTCTCCAGTCACAATTCAAGTGTTGGTTATTACCTTTAAAGCCCTACATGGCTCAGGGCCAGGTTATCTTCGAGACTGCCTTCTGCCACATAGCTCCCAGCAATCGGTAAGATCCCACAGAATTGGTATCCTCCGGGTCCCGTTAGCTAAACAGTGCCGGCTGGCGAGCCCGCGGGGGAGGGCCTTCTCTGTGGCTGCCCCAGCTCTCTGGAACCAGTTACCTCCTGAGATCTGGACCATCCCCACCCTATTGGCCTTCCGAAAAGCGGTGAAGACCTGGCTTTTCCGGCAGGCCTGGGGCCGTTGATCTCGCTGTTGCGATCTGACGAGATCCGGCCATGAATGGTGTGAATGGGTTTTAATTGTTTTTAATGTTTTAATTTTTAATGTTTTTATATATGGTTTTTAAATGCATTGTAAGCCGCCTTGAGTCTTTGGAGAAAGGCGGCATACAAGTTGAACAAATAAAATAAATAAATAAATAAACCAAGCTCAGGCAGCACCGAAGCCTCTTCATTTCAACACTGAGCTACAAATATTCTCTTTTACAATATATAAATACAATATACAAGATCCTTTATTGGTGTCTCTGATATCTTATATCCAATTATACTACTTTATCAAAAAAAAAGAAAAAGAAAAAGAAAAAACAAAGAAAAAGAAAAGGCACTTTATAAGGCACTTTAAACTCAAAATGGTGTCATGTTCTCCAAACAATAATTTATTAGTACTTGTATTTGTATAAATCATTAGTTGCGTATGACTCCAACATTGACACAGGGTTTAAAAGTATATTGAAGCTTTTTCAGGACAAAAAAAATGTACTTTTAACCATTTTAGTTTAATCTCAAGGAAGAGAATCTGATCTGGCAATTCTTTTGGTTAAAAGATGCAAAGAAATTGGTTAAGAAAATGCGAAGAATGACACAATGTTCTTTCCTACTGAATGTTGTTGTCGTTTCTTTGCTTCTTTTTCTAAAGCATGTAATTGATGAAAGCTTCTGTTAATTTTTTTTTTAGTCAGAACAGTTTCTGAAAGTCTTCAGTACCATTGACCTAATGAAATATGCATGCTAACTTTGTGATAACAAATTTGGCAGCTAACCAAAGGAACTGAAACAACAAGAAGCTTTCAGAACAGGCCAGTGGAGGAATGATTTTTTTTTAAAAAACCAAAAACCTGATCACTGATTAGGTGCTCTGTTTAAATACTGTTGGTTTTATATAGATAGATAGATAGATAGATAGATAGATAGATAGATAGATAGATAGATAGATAGATAGATAGATAGATAGATAGATTTTGGAAGCAAGGAAAGCTTTTATTAGAGGTTATTTTATACAGCATAATATTGAATTTAAAAAGAGGAGTCAAGAGAAAGCACAAATCCTTTTGACTGAGATAAAGAGAAAAAGAATTAAAGAAATTTCCAGAGAAGATAAGCACTTCTTAATAAATTAAGCTTTTACAACATCATTTTGCAACAAGGATATTTTATGCACAAAGATGGAGAGATTTGGCCCTACCCATAATGGAGGAATGAGGATGGTAGAACTTGTTGAATTAGCAAAATGGGCTTCTTTGATAAGGGAAAAAAACAAACAAACAGCATCTATGTTATTGCTTCGTGGAATAACCTGCTTCCTTTATGGACTTTTTGCATAAAATAGAAAAAAATGAATGTATAACTAAACTCAATTATTATATAGCTGTTTGGAAACTAACCAATTCATTGTTGCTAATCCAGACCAGGTTTTTTGGGGGAGTGCTCTAACTGGACACAATGTCCAGTTTTAGGATTTTTAAAATGATCTTCGTTTGGTATGGAATAAAGTGGAACATCTATTTTTCTAAAAAAATTGCATGCAGAGTACATTAAGCAAAGTGAAATACACCAAATGCTACTTTGAGTTATGTTCCTATAAAACCAACCTTTCCTTCTATTTCTGTCTCCACACAGTATTTCATTATGCATATCTATATCTCTCTGTATTTGCATTCATTCCATCCATCCATCCATCCACCCACCCACCCACCCATCCATCCATCCTAAAACTCTGCCAATAACCTTGCAGTGGTGAGGAAAGTGAGATGAATTTTGAAGCTATATTGTAATCTGTTACGGGAAAACCCTTGTCGAATTTTAGAATGACATTGAGGAAACTTTATATAAAGGTGCTTGTAGATAATCATTACGCCATTTCCTGAAAGCAACGAATCTAACTGTTAGCAGTTGAAGTAGTAGGAAAAAACTGAAGTCATTGCACATACACACACTATCATCAAACTAGGCCAGTTAAAAAAAATGTAGCTTGTGAAATAGTTTTGCATTATTGTCCAGTATAAGACTGGGCAACACACGAGATGGAATAATTGGAAAAACAAGGATATTTATTAATTGTCCAAACTGTTAGAAATGGAATAACAGAGTTGGATGGGACCTTGGAGGTCTTCTAGTCCAACCCCCTGCTTAGGCAAGAAACCCTAAACCACTTCAGACAAATGGTTATCTAATCTAATAGCATTCACAATTTCTGGAGGCAAATTGTTCCACTGATTAATTGTTCTCACTGTCAGGAAATTTCTCCTTAGTTCTAAGTTGCTTCTCTCCTTGATTAGTTTCCACCCATTGCTTCTTGTCCTACCCTCAGGTGCTTTGGAGAATAGCTTGACTCCAGGGGCGGGTTCCAAATCCCGTCACTACCGGTTTGCTTCCGCAGAAGCATCTCGGCAGGTGGACAGAGCCTCCTGCCGCTACCTGTTCATCTGATCCGGTGTGAACCGGTAGCAACCCACCACTGCTTGACTCCCTCTTCTTTTTGGCAGCCCCTGAGATAATGGAACACTGCTATCATGTCACCCCTAGCCCTTCTTTTCATCAAACCAGACATACCCAGTTCCAGCAACCGTTCTTCATATGTTTTAGCCTCCAGTCCCCTAATCATTTTTGTTGCTCTTCTCTGCACTCTTTCTAGAGTCTCAACCTCTGTTTTACATTGTGGTGACCAAAACTGGATGCAATATTCCAAGTGTGACCTTACCAAAGCATTATAAAGTGGTATTAGCACTTCATGTGATCTTGATTCTATCCCTCTGTTCCTAGCACCCACCCCCCTATCAGTGGCCTGATCACAAAAATTACTCTGATTTAAGGGCACAGCTGTTAATCACACATTTTGTTACTGCTCAGGTCATTTTCCCGTTTGTCTTTAATCACATGCCAATTCTATTCCCAGCCTACTTTTCTAACTTCAGCTATTTCCTCTTTCCCTTATACCAGATATCTCATGAGATATGATGCATCTGCAGGAATCCGAGATTCTCCCAGTGCAGTCAAGAAGCTAAGCGCAGGTCACTTTGACACGATGTATCCGGGAAGATGCTGAATCTGCATTTCTCTAGCCAATTATTGCTGCCAAAAGGACAGAGGAATTTATATATTTCTGGGTAGAAAAACTCATTAAAATCTGGACATCTGGTACTTTCATAGTCCATTTATTCCTGGATGCTGTAGCTGTTTTAAGTGTCAGAAAAGGGAGTGGTCTTTCTCCTTTATTTAACAATGCACAGTAATTCATATATAATGCAGATGTGAGATGTGCTGGGTTGAGAAATCCAGCAGCTGTATGGGACTGGGAATTGGTTGTCCCTAGGTTGAAGGACAAAGATAAATGTTTGAGTACATCACCATGAATTAACAAGGGCTGGCTATGAAGCATGGTTATTCATACAAATTATTCAAGGACCAAGTAGATATCCAGAACTTCTTCTGATTCCCCAAGAACTCCAATTTTATTCATGGTTCCACCACAATAGTGTATGAGACAGTTTGCATGCTAAAGGTGTCCAAATATGGCCAAATTGGCCTTGCACCTTAAAACCATTTTCCTGTGTAATTTCATAGTTTATTTCACTCTATAGGCTAATTTCAGACCAGCAGTCCTGGAGCAGAAGAAGAATCTGGTCATCTGGTCAAGTCAATGGGCTTGATATTCCTTTATTCCCATGTGTTGATTCCCATGAGCCGAGGTGGCGCAGTGGTTAGAGTGCAGTACTGCAGCTACTTCAGCTGACTGCTAGTTCAGCAGATGAGCGGATCAAATCTCACCAGCTCAAGGTTGACTCAGCCTTCCATCCTTCCGAGGTGGCTAAAATGAGGATCCAGATTGTTGGGGGCAATATGCTATTTAGTATACTGTCTTTGGTGTAAGCCGCCCAGAGTCCTCGGAGAGTGGGTGGCATAGAAATATGACTAATAAAATAAAATTAAAAAATGTGTTGGCATTGTCTTTTGGAAAGCAATCTGGTTGGGTTACAAGGAATACGAGGCTGCATTAATAGAGGGATACAATCAAGATCACATGAAATATTAGTACATTTTACAAAGCCTTAGTAAGACCACACTTAGAATACTGCATCCACTTTTGGTCGCCACAATATATAAAAAAATGTTGAGATTCTGGAAAAAGTCCAGAGAAATGCAACAAAGAGGATTAGGGGACTGGAGGTTAAAACATGAAGAAAACGGAATTGGGTATGCCTAGTCTAGTGAAGAGAAGAACTAGGGGAGACATGATAGCAATGCTCCAATATTTGAGGGGCTGCCACAAAGATGAGGGGGTCAAACTATTTTCCAAAGCATCAGAAGGCAAGACTAGGAATGATGGAGGCTAATCAAGGATAGAAGCAACCTAGAACTAAGGAGAAATTTCCTAACGGTGTGAACAATCAACCAGTGGAATGGCTTGCCTTCAAAAGTTGTGGATGCTCACTGGAAGCTTTCAAGAAGAGACTGGACAGCCAGATGATACAGGGTCTCCTGCTCAAGCAGGGGATAGGACTAGAAGACCTCCAGGGTTCCTTCCAACCAGGGGTGAAATCCAGCAGGTTCTGACAGGTTCTGGAGAACTGGTAGCAGAAATTTTGAGCAGTTCGGAGAACTGGAAAATACCACCTCTGGTTGGCCCTAGAGTGGGTGGGAATGGAGATTTTGCAGTATCCTTTCCCTGGAGTGGGGTGGGAATGAAGATTTTGCAGTATCCTTCCCCTGGAGTGGGGAGGGAATGGAAATTTTGCAGTATCCTTTCCCTGGAGTGGGAGGGAATGGAGATTTTGCATATCCTTCCTCTGCCACACCAACCAAGCCATGCCCACCAAGCCACACCATGCCCACCAAACCACGCCTACAGAACCGGTAGTAAAAAAAAATGGATTTCACCACTGCTTCCAACTCTGTTCTTCTATGTCCTATGAATCTCACCCTTATTCTTTTCCTGTATCTGAGGTGCTGCCAAACTATATCTAGCTGTAGCCCTGGTCCACAAAAGGTGGCTTTTCAGCGGTCTTGGTTTGGGATGTCTGGAGACTAACATGAACGGACCTAAATTGATCACATTTTTAAAAAAATAATTGAGTGAACATGAGGTACAGAAAAGCAACTTGTTTCTGTTTATAGGAAATCTGAATGGGAGGCCAGAAAAACCTGCCACATAGAAATTTGTAGCCACACTGATCTCATTAAAGACATCTGGTAAGCAGACAAATCAATACAAAGGCTATCACAGGGAACAATATGCCCCGCTCAATATTTTGCCTCCGAATTGCAGGAATATATAATATTCACTCTGTTCAGTTAAACCTTTTTCAGCTGATGCTTTACAAATTCCATAAATCCTCCCTTGGATAAATAGTATCCTACCCACCCCGGATTCTTTCTCCATTCACGGCTTTTAAACAGGAAGGAAGTATTGTTTTCATCTCTGAACACAAAGAGAGCTCTGAGTATCTAATTGTAGCTTTCTATTAGCAGATGGAACTTGGAAAATCACTTCCGTGTAGCTAAAAGGTGTACGCCAAGCTCTCTCTTACAGACATGAAGAGAAAAGAAAAAAAGGAGAAAGGGAACGGATTTTGAAAGGTGGAGGCGGGGGTGCGGGAGAGAGATCTGCTTTTTAAATTTATTCTGTTGCTTTGCGGAGAGGGAGGAAGTATTAATTACATGACTGCAAAATGTAGATCAGGGTGGGATTTAATTACAGGGCAGCCTTTGTGTTTGTTGTCCGACCAAATTTTGACAGGAAATGTGCCTCCTGCCAGCAGCTTCAGGTGTTTTGTAGCCTAATTTCTTCTCTGGTTCTCACCAGGTCTGAAAGGTGGATCCGGTGACTTTGTATGTTGCCCCTTTGTCTGCAAATCTGCAAAGCTTCTATTACCAATGGGGCAAGTACAGTCATTTATTTATCTGTTTGTCTGTTTTCACAAGGCAGGAAGTGCCTGTGTGTGTGTGTGTGTGTGTGTGTGTGTGTGTGTGTATACACACACACACACACACACATATACATATGTGTGTGTGTGTGTGTGTGTGTGTCTTTTTTCCTTTGTCGTAGGCTTTTATGTGCATATTCTTTCTAGCCAGGTTTTACCTACGTAAACTAAGTTGTTCTACAGCCCTGGTTCTGTGAAATCTCATTCACAAGTTTCTGGGCCTTTTTTCTGCTGACAAACTGCAACTCTGTGTTGCTCTCTGGGAGAGAACCAGGGTAAAACCTGGCTAGAAAGAATATGCATATAGATAGATAGATAGATAGATAGATAGATAGATAGATAGATAGATAGATAGATAGATAGATAGATAGATAGATAGATAGATGCAGAGAGGGAAGCCTGATGGGACTCTGCATTCTCTCTAGCAACGTGTTTGACTTTATTCCTATTTTTCAGAACTTCTAAACATACTTTTGACTTTATTCCCTTTTTACCAGAACTTCCTGGGAGTGCAGGGTTGATAGTAGCAAATAAGAAACTGCTGGAAGGTGTTTTATTTTATTTTTTTAGTAAATATTAGAGGACTTAATATTGATGTATTATATATTACCATATTTTTTGGAGTATAAGACGCACCTAGCTTTTGGAGTATAAGACGCACCTAGCTTTTGGGGAGGAAAACAAGAGAGAGAAAAAATCTGCCTCTGCCTCCCAGCAATTTGCCTCCTTGCAGCAAACAGCAAACAGTGTGGTCAGCTTCAGCACAACCTGATTTAGCATGAGCAGCTGATTGGTGGTTGGATCTGCCTCCTGGAATACCTCCTATCAGCTGTTCCAGGCTGCGGGGATCACCACCGCCCATTGGCGCCTTTGCTTCCCATCACCACTGTCACCTATCACCGCTTCCATGTGCCCCATTTTCGGCCTCCATGCGCCCCATTTTCAGCCTGTTCCAGGTAGCGGGGATCACAGCCGCCATCTATCCCAGCCGCCTGGAACGGGCCAAAAATGGGACGTGCAGAGGCTGAAAATGGGGCATGCAGAGGCTGAAAACGGGATGCACGGAGGCTGAAAATGGGGCATGTGGAGGTGACAGCGGTGATGGGCAGTGACAGTGCCAATGGGCTGTGGCGTTCCCTGCAGTGCTGTTTGCTGCAGGGAAGTAAATTGCTGGGAGGCAGAGGCTGAAGGGTGGGGCCGGTGGGTGGGTGGGGCTTCAGCAACATTAGCTGTATAAGATGCACAGATATTTCCACCCACTTTTTTTGGGGGGTGGGGGTGGGAGTGCGTCTTATACTCCAAAAAGGATGGTATAGTATAATTTGTCAAATAATGTGTCAAACTCCTGGAAAACAGATCCTGTCAAGGCTGTAACTACACAGTTAGTTTTTCTTGCCTAAGAGTAAGGTTTTAGGGAAGAAAAAAACAACCATATAGGCACAGGCTAAGTGAACCTCGGCTTAATGCCGGTAACTGTGATAGGGATGTTGGAGTCCTAGTGGACAATCACTTAAATATGAGCCAACAGTGGTGCAGCAGCAGCCAAAAAAAAAAAGAAAAGCCAATGGAATCCTAAACTGTATTAATAGAGGGATAGAATTAAGATCATGTGAAATTTTAATACCATTTTACAAAGCCTCAGTAAGACCACACTTGAAATACTTCATCCAGTTCTGGTTACCACGATATAAAAAAAAGATATCTAGACTCTAGAAAGAGTTCAGAGAAAAGGGATAAGAATGATTAGGGGACTGGAGGCTAAAACATACAAAGAACAGTTACAGGAATTGAGTATGTTTAGTCTAATGAAGAGAAGGACTAGGGGAGACAGGATAGCAGTGTTCCAATATGGCTCCTACCAGTGGTGGGTTTCAAATTTTTTTACTACCAATTCTGTGGGTGTGGCTTGGTGGGCGTGGCATGGCTTGGTGGACATGGCTTGGTGGGCGTGGTAGGAGAAGGATACTGTAAAATCTCCATTCCCACCCCACACCGGGGGAAGGATACTGCAAAATCCCTATTTCCTCCCAATCAGCTGGGACTTGGGAGGCAGAGAATAGATGGGGGTGAGGCCAGTCAGAATTTTTACTACCGGTTCTCCAAACTACTCAAAATTTCTGCTACCGGTTCTCCAGAACTGATCAGAACTTGCTGAAACCCACCTCTGGCTCCTACCAAGATGAGGTGGCGGGGTCAAACTATTTTCCAAAGCACCAAAAGGCACGACGAGAAATGATGGATGGAAACTAACCAAGGAGAGAAGCAACTTAGAACTAAGAAGAAATTTCCTACTGGTAATAGTAAGATCAAGCAAGCAATGGAACACCTTGCCTTCAGAAGTTATGGGCGCTCTCCAGGGTTGGTATTCACTTACCTTCGCTACTGGTTTGCAAATGTGAGCATGCACATGCGAGCGCTTGCTTCGCTTGCTCACACTACCTCTGCGCATGCGCAGAGCATAAAGAACGGGCCATGATGACATCCAGGCGGGTGGGCGGAGCCTCCCGCAGCCGCCACTACTGGTTCGCCCAAACTGGATAGAACCAGCTGAATAACAGTACTGGTGCTCCCTCACTGGAGATTTTTAAAAAAGAGATTGGACAGCGATTTGTCTGAAACTTATTCTATGTTCTATGCCTCTTGGCTTATGAACTAGAAAATGAAAAGGACAAATCCCGTGTTGTTGTTGTTTTTAAATAACATAAATTAATAAAATGAAATGTGGGATGCTTATTTTCTCTAATGCTTTCGGCACTTGTAGCAAAATATAGAGCCGTGATGGCAAACCTGTGGCATGAGGAGCCATATCTGTGGGCATGTGAGCCCTAGCTCAGCTCCAGCGCGCATCTGTGCACTGGCCAGTTCATTTTCGGACCTTCCAGGCGCACCGGAAGTCAGGAATCAGGTTGTTTCTGGCCTCTGGAGGGCCTTCGAGGGGGTGGGCAAGGCCGTTTTCACCCTCCCCAGGCTCCAAGAAAGCCTCTGGAGCCTGGGGAGGGCGAAAAATGGGCTTACCAGGCCCACCGTGCCATTGCGTGCCAAAAGCAGGGGGACCATAGGGGGTCATGCGCACCTGCATGGGAGGATGGGGTGCATTGAATTATCAGTGTGGGCATGTGCATGCTTCACACACACACCCCATGCTTCCCCTGCTTTTGGCACGCACAAAGGTTAGCCATCACTGATATAGAGCTTGTCCCAGTAGCCATCTCTTCCTATGTTCAGTTTAGAGGTCAGAATTGCAGGAAATCTCTTGCAAGGGCTGGTCTGTATTTTGCAATCTCCTCGGCTCCATCCCACCCCATTCCCCGAATGGCTAAGTTAGCAACTTTTTCCAGCTGCAGCAGGAAAATCTAGCCCTTTATTAAAGTGCAAGGATAACCTGATAATGGAATAGTAACATAGCAGGATCCATTAGCATATTGTCAAGCGATACATGTAACTTTTAGCTGGGTTAACAAAGGCAACCTTGTGCAGAAGGATGAATGAAACCCAATGCCTGCACGCTGCCTGAGGTTTGAAAAAAAAAAAACCTATTTACTAGCTGACATTGGACAATGACCCACACTGGAACCACTGATGGTTATCATGGAGGAGTAAGCGAAAATATACTCAATTGATTTCTCAAAGTGTACTGTACCTTTTCTTGCTATCTTTTTATCTACATCTTTTGGCCCGTACCTTCAATGGTGCCCCTTTTCCTCAGCAGCAACCAGATGTTACCCTGTGCCCAAATAATTATAGATCAATTTCAGGTTTATGCCTGCACGGGGAGAAAAGCACTTAAGTAAGACAAGTCATCCTATGTACCATTAATTTTGGGTGATTTAAAATCGTAAAAAAAATAAAAAATAAATCCCTTCCGAGCAAATGTGTTCACATTGCCTCTAAATATAATCTTTTTGTCCTGTTTAGGTTGTATTTCAATATATTAGTGCACAAGGGGAAAAAAACAAACCCAGATTTCAGCAAAGTAAAGTTCATACTAACTATACTGGAATGGGAAAAGTACATCAAACATAACTGTAACGACCAGATTATTTCTTTTGGAGCTCATACACGACAGCACTACTTTTGATCCAGGTTGGGAGCTTTGCAATTATATAAGAACAAACTGCAATGAAGGGAAACATAAGGATGAAAACCAGATCTCGGCTAGAAGAAATTGACCGAGTTATGAAAGCTGGGGCCTGAAGAAACCAAAGTTTCCCTTCGATTCACTTTTTTTCTCTTCCTTAATGTCCTGATATTCCAAAGCACAACTATTCCTGGGGTTCCTTCCTTCCTTCCTTCCTTCCTTCCTTCCTTCCTTCCTTCCTTCCTTCCTTCCTTCCTTCCTTCCTTCCTTCCTTCCTTCCTTCCTTCTTTCCTTCCTTATTTATTTATTTATTTATTTATTTATTTATTTATTTATTTATTTATTTATTTATCAATAAGTACAAACAAGTAACAGTATAGACATAGACATGGACACATGAAAAACATTTGGCACAAATAAAAGGATATAAATAAGCAAAACATAGCCATAAACACGTAGTATGATTACATATAAATGGGGACAGTAGGACAGGGACGGTAGGCACGCTGCTGCGCTTATGCACGCCCCCTTTACGGACCTCTTAAGAAACATGAAAGGTCCACGGTAGACAGTTTAAGGTAAAAGGTATGGGGGTTAGAGAGACTAACAACAGGATCAGGTAGAGTGTTCCAGACATTTACTACTCTATTGCAGAAGTCATATTCCCTACAATCAAGATTAGAGCGAATTACATTGAGTTTGAATCTATTGATAGCCCTCGTGTTATTACGGTTGAAGTTAAAGTACTCATTCGTTATGGTAAATAAACTTGTGTACTAAGCTTAGGTTGGAACATAGACAGCGTAGTTCAAGGCTATCCAGGCCTAAAATTTCAAGCCTGGTGGTATAGGGAATTTTATTTCGAGCAGAGGATTTGAGGAGTCTTCTAGTAAAATATCTCTAAATATATTCTGGAAACTCAAAAATACCCATAATGCCATTTTGTATTGGGTAAAAGATTGTTTGATTTTATTATAGAGGTCTCCAAGCATCTGAGTTCTGCAGGAGAAGGAGTGGCAGAACCTGACGGCGGAGTTAAATGAGGGATCAGCCTAGAATCCCTCTGTAGCCACAAGCCTACACTCTCTCTTGAATTCCATGTAACTCCAAACAGGTGATAACAGTTAGTTGAGAAGGTTCCTGTGCATAGGCTTTTAGCAATAAATCACTTTAATTGGGCCTTCACGTTAGATATCAAGTTTGTTTTTCAGGACATGAGAGTGATCATGGCACCAAAAATGGTCCAATGTATCTTCACCTGTCAGCCTTGTGAGGCAGACCAGATAGGAAACATGGTCATGTGACCTAATTTTATTTTGTTGTAAGGTTACATTAACAGACTCTTGAAAGTCTTTCCCTCCCTCCCCCCACATTGCAGAAACTACAGAACCTTTCTGAGCTGCTTACCCCACCCATACTCTTGCTTGGGCTAAGTTTCCTTTTATCTAACTGTCCCCTTGACTGCATTTCTCCACCCTTTCTCCCAAGACCATTCTCACATACCTGTAGGAGATGACCAAGCTGAACCTGAGGGAGGAGTCAAATGCGTCATCAGTCTCAAGTCCCTTCAGGCCCACAAGAGATCTAACTCCTGCCCCTCCTATTGAATTCCATTGAGTCTTATCTACTACCAATTTGATTTGACTGTCAATAGTTCAGTTTCTGGTAAAGCTAGTGTGAAAGAAATCTGTAAACACTTGAACCACCTGACTCCTGATTTCTTTCATTTGACAATACCATTACATCACTGTCCAACATTTGCATACCCGTTCATGTTCCCAGCATCCAAAGCGGAGGTGGGTTTCAGTAGGTTCTGACCAGTTCTGGAGAACCGGTAGCGGAAACTTTGAGTAGTTCAGAGAACCGGTAGTAAAAATTGTGACTGGCCCCGCCCCCATCTATTCTCTGCCTCCTGAGTCCCAGCTGATTGGGAGGAAATGGGGATTTTGCAGTAACCTTCCCCTGGAGTGGGAAGGGAATGGAGATTTTACAGTATCCTTCCCCTGCCATGCCCACCAAGCCACACCCACCAAGCCATGCCACGCCCACCAAGCCATGCCACACCCACCAAGCTACACCCACAGAACCTGCATATAAGTGTGTGTATGAGTGTATGTGTGTTTATGTGTGATCAGTGACTAAGCCAGCTCTTTATATCCTTCCAGAAAGCCCAAAAGATCTCAATAGAGTCAAGGAATACATGACTAGTTTATGAATACAGTATTACAATCCAGAGGCCATACTTTATCATTCTGTAATTCATTGAAAGCTAAAAAAAAGTTTTTGATACAATTTTTCCTGATGGAAAAATGTGTTACATGTTTAGCAGGGAAAATAAACATTGCCTTAAGTGGAAGACTGATCTCTGGAATTTTATATGCAATTATGCACCCTACCCTATTTTAAAATCTATGTACATTCAAGCCAGAAAGCCCCCCCTCCAAATATACTGAAACTACTTTACAAATTTATTAAAACATCCACAGTGAACGAGAGAGAGAAGGTAGAGAAGAGATAATTTAATTCATGACAATTGAACTTAAGCTTGGATTTCTGTGATGAGAAGCCTTCCAATTATGGCAGAGAACTAAAATTAAAAGCCCATTTTGCAAAGCACATAAAAGTATGGCAATAAAAATAATTACATCTTGAGGAGGTAGAATGAATTTCTTGGATTATAGCAGATAGCTATAAAAACTTAATCTCCTTTAACTCACTACAGAAAGAAATACAAGAGAAAAAAGAATATGGAAATGTCACTCACAGTTTTAAATGGATGAAGTTCATTTCTATGAAAATATTAGGATTATGAGAGAGCTAGTTGGGTGTAGTAATTAAGGGATCAGGCTAGAAACTGGGATACCTTGAGTTCTAATGCCACTTCGAGCACAAAACCAGTTCTGTCACCTTGGACCAGTCACTTTCTCTCAGCCCAAGGAAGGAGTCAATGGCAAACCACTTCTGAAAAACCTTGTCAAGGAAACTGCAGTGACATGTCCAGAACATGACTGAGTGGGAGAAAAATATCTTAGAATTATAATGTTTATAATGCTAGATAGCTGCAATCTAGTTTGTATTATCTCGGTAGGAATGAAGATGCTTTGCCCCTGGATAAGTATTTGAATTGAGGCTAAATGCTCAAATCTAATGCTGCAAAAACAATGAATGCAACCCAATTTCTTTTGTTGACTGCCATCAAGTTGATGTCAATGGATAGTGCTTGCATAGACGTCTTCTTCCTCTTCTCCTTCTCCTTCTCCTTCTCCTTCTCCTTCTCCTTCTCCTTCTCCTTCTCCTTCTTCTCCTCCTCCTCCTCCTCCTCCTCCTCCTCCTCCTCCTCCTCCTCCTCCCTTTCTACAACTAGACACATTATTAGTCTAGCCTGTAGTGTATTTTTTGACTGCTTGTTCCATTACTGCTGCTGGTTGATCCTTGAAAGGCAGAAGCTATCTTGTTGATACTGCTGCAGAATTTCAGTAGACAGTGAGTCATTCATGTGCAAAATTGCTATTCTTATATTATCAAAGCATTGATTAATATGTCCTCTGCCTTCCTCTATTAATCATAAGCTTGGTCTCCCCTTTTTATCTGATTATTTTTCAGCAGTTGCCAAAATTACCTCTTGAATTAGCCATCTAATGAGATAGTTTGGAAAGAGTTCTTATGGTGAAGTCAGTGGCAGCGGAATGCCATCTGGTAAATTCTGGATACTTTGAACTTCACTCCCATTAGATCTAATCGACATTGTAAGGGACAAGTCACTGAAATTGGAGTCAAAGGCACACATGCACACATACAATGGTAGTAAAGTTCTGATCTTATTGTTGCTTGCTAGAGAAGAAAACTCCATTGATATAAGCAACATATATTTCTGGTTACACATGGGTAGGACTGAGATTATTACAGATTACCAGAGTCGGAAAGGACCTTGTCGGTCATCTAGTCCAACCCCCCACCCAAGCAGGAGACCCTACACTACTGATGGCTAACCTTTTTTTTCTCGGGTGCCAAAAGCGCAGGCGTTGTGCAACAGTGCACGCATGTGTGCCCACACCCATAATGCAAGGCCTCCCACATGCCCTGCCCCCTGCGCATGCATGCATGCCCCCCATGTTTCCATGCTACCAGCGCATACGCGTGTGACCCCCCCCACTCCCCCAGCCCCTACGGTCCCCGCCTCCACTCATGCATGTGCCCCCCCCAGCCCATTTTTGGCCCCAGGAGGCTTCACGGAGGCCAGCTAGGCCCAAAATGGTGCTGGGGGCGCGCCACATCCACCCAGCCCCCCATTGCATGCATGCATGACCCTCCGGCCCCCTGCAAATGTGTGCACGATCCCCCCACCCATCCCCCCACACATGTGAACATGTCTCTGCAGGCCAGTCAGTTGGCCGGCGGGAGGCATGCGCACATATGCAGTGGAACTGACCTAGGGCGACGGCTCACGTGCCCACAGAGATGGCTCCGTGTGCCACCTGTGGCACCCGTGCCATGGGTTCGCCATTACGGCCCTACACCACTTCTGACAAATGGCAGTCCAATCTCTTCTTGAAAGTCTTAAGTGATGAAGCTCCCACAACTTCTGAAGGCAACTTCTGTTCCATTGGTTGATTGTTCTCACTGTCAGAAAGTTCCTCCTCATTTCTAGGTTGAATCTCTCCTTGGTCAGTTTTCATCCATTATTCCTTTTCTGGCCTTCAGGTGCTTTGGAAATGTTGTTCAGCCTGTAATATTTGTTGAGTATAATTATCACACACACACACACACACACACACACACACACACACACACTAACAGAAGAGTCAGAATGTAGATTGCCTTAAAGATGCAGGTGGAAGGAAAAAAAATCCCAATCAGAAAAACATTATTATACATAAATATTTTGGGAACTAATCTGAAACTTTTTAGAAAATCTTCTCAAAATCCAAAATCAAACCTATAGTCCTTAGACTTCGGATACCCAATTTATTCCATTGTTTTCTCCATCTAGGGTTTTCCAGAAACTTTAGGCAATAACCTCCAATATCTAATTTACCTAGTGGCTAGGAATTGTGATTCATCAGCTTCAAACTTCAGCTTGAAAAATGTCAGTAACGAAAATGCAGACTCTTCCTGTAACAATAGACTATAAATAATAAATATAATCTTTTAAAAACAACTGATTGGAAGAAAGTCAGGATATAAGTGTCTTAGATTTATTTATTTATTTATTTTAAAAATGTCATAGATACACTAATACCTAAAATACATACAGGGCTTCCACGTATCAATGTCCATTTTAAAATGCTTGAAGGATTTCTTTCCACATACCTACTTTTTATTAAACAAGTTTTCAACAGAAGAAACACGATTCAAATTTTGAATCGGGAAAAAAAAAGAATCAGAAAAATTAATAAGGAAGCGAGAAATATAAAGCAAAAGAAATATGAAAGAAAAAAAAAGGAGAAGAAGAAAGTAATAAGCAAGAAGCTTTGGATCTCTTTAACTACAATTGTAAGTATACTGTATAGGTAGTCCTCAATTTACGATCACAATCGAGCCCAACATTTCCGTTGCTAAGTGAAACATCTGTGAAGTGACTTTGTCCCATTGTATGACCTTTCGTGCCACAGTTGTCAAGTGAATCACCGCAGTTGCTAAATTGGTTGTTAAATGAATCTGGTTTCCCCATTGACTTTGCTCGACAGAAGGTCGCAAAACAGGAATCATGTGACCTCATGGACACTGCAACCGTCCTAAAGACATGAATTTTGATCACATGACCACGGGAAGGTTGCAACGGTGAAGGTTGCAGAGTGTGAAAAACAGTCGTAAGTCACTTTCTTTCAGTGCTGTTGTAACTTTGAATCATCACTAAATGAACTGTTGCAACTTGAGGACTACCTCTATAAGAAAGATTAGGAGTGACGTGATAGCAGGGTTCCAATATCTAAGGGGCTGCCACAAGGGTGAAATCCAGCAGGTTGTGACAGGTTCTGGAGAACCGGTAGTGGAAATTTTTTGCAGTTCAGAGAACTGGTAGCGGAAATTTTGAGTAGTTCGGAAAACCAGCAAATACCACCTCTGGCTGGCCCCAGAGTGGGATGGGAATGGAGATTTTGCAATATCCTTCCCCCAGGAGTGGGGAGGGAATGGGGATTTTGCAGTATCCTTCCCCTGCCATGCCCACCAAGCCACGCCCACCAAGTGACACTACACCCACCAAGCCACGCCCACAGAACTGGTAGTAAAAAAATTTGGATTTCACTACTGGGCTGCCATAAAGAAGAAGAGGTCAGCCTATGAGCCACAGTGGCACAGAATGCAGCACTGCAGGCTACTTCTATTGACTGCTGGCTGCCTACAATTTGCCAGTTCAAATCCCACCAGGCTCAAGGTTGACTCAGTCTTCCATCCTTCTGAAGTGGGTAAAATGAGGACCTAGACTGTTGGGGGCAATATACTGAATATGTAAACTGCTTAGACAGGGCTGTAAACAGTGGGGGGATTCAACAGTTCACACCACTTCGGGAGAACCGGTTGTTAACTTTCTGAGCAGTTTGGTGAACTGGTTGTTGGAAGAAATCATTAGGGCAGAGAACCGGTTGCTAAATTATTTGAATCCCACCACTGGCTGTAAAGCACTGTGAAGCGGTATACAAGTCTAAGTGCTATTGCTATTCTCCAAAGTACTTGAAGGCAGGACAAGAAGCAATGGATGGAAACTAGTCAAGGAGAGGAAATTAGGAGAAATTTCCTGACATTTAGAACAATTGACCAGTGCAACAGCTTGTCTTCAGAAGTGGTGGGCCCTCCATCACTGGAGGTTTTTTAAAGAAGAAATTGGACAACCATTTATCTGAAACAGTATAGGGTAGTGATGGCGAACCTTTTTGGCACTGAATGCCGAAAAGGGAGCGCACGTGCGTGTCTGGGCCGCAGCCCATGGTGCAAGCATGTGCCCAAAAATGAACTTCCAGTTTCAGGCAGCTACTCTTCCAGGTTTCTGGCGCACAGGCATGTGTGATGATCAGCTGGCTGGGGCGCATGCTCATGCAGGAAAATGGAAGACCAGCTCTTCTAGATTCTGGCAATGCCGCATGCAAAAAGGCCAGCTGATTGTCTCACGGGCATGCGCGCCAGAAACACGGAAGAAGAATGGGCGATGCTGTGTGTGCCAGGTGACATGGCTCCGCGTGCCACTTCAGGCACGCATGCCATAGGTTCGCCATCATGGGTTTCCTGTTTGAGAACGGGGTTGGACTAGAAGACTTCCAAGATCCCATCCAACTCTTATTACTCTGCTACTACTTTGTTAAATTGAAGGAGCTACTGTTGTGTCTAGCTCCGGAATCCATGCAATTGTCCTGGCCCTGCTGCCTACCTCCAGATCATGCAGCTGAACAAGGCAGAAGGGAGGGTCAGGAGGAAATGCATTTTATTAGCCTTTACAGAAAAAGGAACTAGATACGTCACTGCTGGATATGGTGGCAGCCACGTGTTTATTGTCTAATTTGGCCCTAAACCCAAAGCACAACTGTTTATTCTTTTGTGGGAAAAACTGAAGACTGACAGTACCAGGAAGTACTCTGAAACCCAATCTTGCACTATACAAATTGCCCTCATCCTTTCTTTGTGCTAATTTCACTCCATCTCAGCTGTGTTTTATTAAGGGGTCAATGCATAATTTAATTTGAGCGCCTCACTGTCAACAGTGATTATGGATTTCAAACATCATATAAGAGGAAGCTTTTGATTATGTGGATTGCAAAGGGGAACCAAAGCAGTCAATGCAAAGGATCTTTCTTTCTTTCTTTCTTTCTTTCTTTCTTTCTTTCTTTCTTTCTTTCTTTCTTTCTTTCTTTCTTTCCTTCCTTCCTTCCTTCCTTCCTTCCTTCCTTCCTTCCTTCCTTCCTTCCTTCCTTCTTTCTTTCTTTCTTTCTTTCTTTCTTTCTTTCTTTCTTTCTTTCTTTCTTTCTTTCTTTCTTTTTTTCTTTCTTCAGTTAACTTTCCTAAATCTAAAGGATTAACTTCAGCCCATTACATCTAGGAATTAAAGTGGGGGGGGGGAGGAAATCCCATTACAACATGTTGTGGGAGCTGTGGGGTGGGTTTGTTTTTGTTTTTATGTTTTAAATAAATCAAAAAATGGAATATTTTCCCAATGGCTCATTAGCAATAAGCCAGTATGAATGTCCATTCATCATGGTTCCCAAAAACATGGGCCTGTTTTTCATCAACTGGCATCGGATACCAAATGGCTGAATGTCTTTCCTACACGAATAAAATGGTAGTGCAAACAGGCTAACTGAAGCCTCGTTTTTCTGGCCCGAGGACAAAACCATACAAAACTGAAAATGGGTGGGAGTGGAACTTGTAAAAAGCAACGCGTAACTATTAAATTATGTTTATTGGGGGAAAAGAAAGTCTGAAAGTGTGATGAAAAATAATGGATTCCATTTTATGTGGAATTAATGACTTTGCCTGAGTTTATTTGCTTAAAAACATTCCTCCCCCCCCCTTCTCTGTTAAATTGTGTATTATAAACAGATGGCATGTTTTAGCTCCGATTTTTTATTTATATTTGTCAATTGACAAAACGCATTGCATTAAATGGATGCTGAGAAAGATTAGATATTATTATCACCTTGTTTAATGGCTCAGATTGGTTATTTTTCACATCCGCAGCTTTTATGTAAGTTAAGGTGCTTGTGCATTTTTAGTTTGGGCTTTAAAATTTCAGCCCAAAATCATGCAATTTAGTATCATCGTCATCATCATCATCATTCTAGCCATTGTCTACTCACTGCAGGATGAAGGCCTCTTCTGCATTTTTCCAACCAGTATGGTCCTAAGCTTTCTTTGGCCAATTGGGCCCACAATACTTGCTAATGTCATCGCTCCATCTTGTTTTAGGTCTCTTTCGTGGACACTTTTGATCAAGTGGGATCCATTCTATGATTGCCTTGGTCCACCTGCCATCAGTTCTTCTTGCTATGCGACCAGCCCATTTCCATTTCCATTTTTTTACTCTTTTGATGGCATTGTATATTTTCTTTTGTCCTCTAATCCATATGCAGGTCTTTCTATCTTGTGATGCCGAGCATGTATTTTTCCTTGGCTCTTTGCACCACTCGTAGCTTTTGTATTGATTGTGAGGTTAATGTCCATGTTTCACCAGAATATGTTAGAACAGATAGCACACATGGATCAAAAACGTTTCTCTTCAGGCATAGGTTGTTCTTGAAAATTATGCTTAGCTTGCCAAATGCCTGCCAACCACATTAACACACTGTTCTATTTCCTTTATACTGTCACCTTCCATTGAAATTCTTTGGCCAAGGTATATGTAGTGGTCTACTATATCTGTTGTGGCCCGTCAGTGGCCTGTACAGATTGTAGCTGACTCTGACAGTGAGGAGGCTGGTGTGGTGTTGCGCCAGCAGCCTGTGCAGCTAGCACTCAAGTCGGACAATGAGGAGGCTGGAGAAGATGTGGTGCCAGAGGCAAGGATTCAGCCAGGACCTTCAGAACTTGCAGAAGCTCCTTTAAGTGAAGAGGACGAAGAGGAGGAGCCTCTTCTTGATGCACGGGTGCACAGAGTGGCCAAAAGGCAGGAGTGGCTCCTAAAGAGGAGGTCTCCTCGAGAGTAAGGCTTGGGGCTAATTGGCCACTCCCTTAGCTTATTTAAGGAGGAATGCCGACTGAAGCAATTTGTAGGGAACAACTTTAGTTCACTCTACTTCGCGTCTGGAGTCTCTGCAAATTGCTTCTGGGCTTTCTGCCAACTTTAGTAAGATTGTGATTACTTTATCTTTGGTTTCTTGTAGGCTGTTGAGAAAGTTTATTAACAGCCTTTGTTTTGATAAAAACTGAGTTAGTTTAGTAAATTAAGTTTTGTACAAACTTTCTGTGTGCTGTTTATTTTTAAGCCAAACAGTTCTCCTCCTTTGTGCAACTTTTGTATGTGTCTTTTGTATGTGTATGTATGTGCCAATTTAGTATAGCTCTAGCAAATGGAGGCTGAGAAAGATTAGATATTATTATCACTTTTTTTAATTAAAGTAGGAAATTTCAGTCTGATCTGATTTGCGAAATAGAGACATTTTGGCTTACTAAGATGTGAATACTTTGAACTCAGACGATTCTGGAAATGTTTCGAGATAGAGTTTTCAATGTATTCTACATTAGAAACTAGAAGTGCAGATAATTCATTTCTAATACGAATTGCAGATGTGACAAGCACTCACCGATAGAAATATAAACCATCTTTTCCAGCTCCCCAAATAATCCCACAATGAGTGAACCCTTTATCTTTCTTGAATATTCTGTACTAAACATTTCAGTGGCCATTTTCAAGAAAATATATTTTAGAGAAAGGACTGTATGTAGGATGGTGGAATAAAAAAAAAATATTTAGAAGTTTCATTCCCAATCTTTCTGAAACCATGTTACTCTATTACTTTATTATAAATATAAGCAAAATAATTTGACCATTCAAGAAATGGTAGATCCCCTGGAGACGGGATGGAGGTTTTATCCATATAAGAGTTCTACTTCTGAGAGTTGTTGATTTTGTGTCTGGTTTCAGGAGGTGGTCTTCTCTATTCTATTGAACTTCAGTTTGATTAAGCCAGTTATCCACAGAAATCTTTTATTCTCCCTAATACAAGGTCTATTTTTTTCTCCTTTTAAAATGTACTGTAATATGAGTGGGGCCCAAAAACATTATTGTATTTGCAGAATGAGGATGATCTACAGGACATCTTAACTGATGGAAGAGCAGGAAAAGGCATTTTCACTAACTCCTTTTCCCCCTGCGGGTATCTGAAAACACTATATACTCTTCTTGAATAACTTCCAACTCTCTCTGTGTGTACACATCCTGGACATAAATTGTTTCAACTTCTATCCTCAAAACGACATTATAGGGCATTGCACACCCTATACACACCCTGTTGCACAAGAACAGTTTTTTCCCAAATGCCATCACTCTGCTAAACAACTAATTCCCACAACACTGTCAAATAATTTACTAAGACTGTATTACTGTTATTCTTCTCTTCCTTACTAGTATCTATCTCTTCCCACTTATTACTATAACCATGTTGCTTGTATCTTTCAATTTTTATTTTAGTTTTTATTTGTTTCCTAGTATGATTTGATAGCTTTTTAGTAACCTTTACTATCACTACGTGTTGTATCTTTTTATTCTTGATGAATGTATTTTATTCTCCTTATGTACACTGAGAGCATATACACCAAAGACAAATTCCTTGTGTGTTCAGTCACACTTGGCCAATAAAGAATTCTATTCTATTCTATTCTGTTCTGTTCTGTTCTGTTCTGTTCTGTTCTGTTCTACTCTACTCTATTTAGATAGGTTTTCAGAGAAAAGTATTAGTAGTAGTAGGAATTAGCAGGATGTCTTTTCATTTTCATTAGTCTCTATTGAAAAAGTATATCATGCAACATATTTGGATTCAACCAAGTACTTGTAGTTTAGCTTTACTCCCAGTACTAATTAGCTTTGTTAGATTCTGAATGATCTAAGATAGTGAGAAAAACACTCCTTCAACTTGGTTCTTGGTTGGTGTTGAAGTACCCAGATGAGTCAACATGGTTTTCTTTTAGAATGATGAGATTATATAAGAGCCTTGGTGGCACAGCAGACTAAAGCACTGTTAAGTAACACCAGCTGCCTGCAATTACTACAAGTTCAAATCTCACCAGGCTCAAGATTGACTCAGCCTTCCATCCTTTCAAGGTAGGTAAAATGAGGACCCGGTTTGTGGGGGCAATAAATTGACTTTGTATAAAAAAGAACACCGCTTGGGGGGGCCAAAAGCCCTACGAAGCAGGTATATACAAAAGTATGAAGGCTATTGCTTAACGCATTGTAAGGTGCCCTGAGTCTCCGGAAAAGGGCGGCATATAAATCGAACCAATAAATAACCAATAAATAAATATAATAATGATTATCTTGAACTTATTTATCTGAAATACTTTTATTCCATGCTTCTACCCGCTGTGTAGAAAGAGACCATGCAATGGTGATTCTGGACGCATAAAAACAATAGAACATATACTTCTCCAGTGCCTATACTTTGGAGACATTCATACTAGCTTAAACTCACCCTGATTGCATAAATACCCAAGACTCATAGGGCAATTCTACACCTCCCCGCTGCTCTGCTACCAGCCTTTGCCATAAGTTGCCAGGTTCTGCATAGCTGCACTTAACGTTTGTCAGAAGATGACTTGTGCCACAAACCAGTTTTAATCCAGAGCACCTAATTTATCTGTCAGCCTGGCCACCATCGCTTTCCTTCAAGCTTGCTGCCGGCTGCCATGGAAAAAGGGAGGGAGGGAGCAATAGGCATTTGGGAGGGGAAACATGCAGGAGGTATGAGAGTGGAATTGCTGAGAATCATTGGGGAGGCTTGGACTCAGAGAGGCCAGCTTGGTTTATTTAACACCATCAAGGCCACCTGTCCTGGGAAAAAACATGCACGAGGGTGGCGTGAAACTCCCGGACCAGAGATGTTCCCAAAACATTTTCCTGGCCAATGATTGGACTCTTTCTGCCTGACTATTGGGGGGGTGGGGTTATTTCCAATTTGTCTTTTTCACACACAGTTTCTTCAGACCTTGCCTGACTTTTGCTGCATTCAGTTCATTCTTAGTAAAAGTATTTTTCCTCTGAATTTATGGAGTCAAGGGTTTTCTTTCTTAGGAACTGATCAGAGGCAGCCCTGACATTATCATTATAAGGAGCTCTGTACTGCAATGGGTTTAGTTTGCCATGTTCCATACATCCATCGATTGCTCCTTCCCCTCTTTTTAGACTACTTTTAGAGTCTTTTTTTTTAGACTTTTGGTTTTATATTTTTTAGCTTTTTATATGTAATTTTATTGTGTTGTATTTTTATGCTAATTCTGTTATACTTTCTTGTGCCCTACCCTGCTTATGCTGGTCTTTGACCATAATAAAGGTTTGATTTGATTTGATTTGATGCTAGACTTCCAAACAGCACACAAGGTAATTAAACTGTATATTAACTGTATAAATACATCCAGCATCTAACCACAATTAAGACACTGGGCTTTTGTGTATGTAAGATCACATGTTAGCATGACAATAATTCAAATTGATTCAAAAACAGCTAAATAGAGCAAGAAAAGACAGAACTGTTTTTTTTTTTATTACTTTATGTTGAAGTTCTACAGTATCAGTCAAGTAGTATCTCTGATGGAGTCCTGGTGGCACAGTGGTTAAAGTGCAGTATTGCAGGCAAACTCTGCCCACAACCTAGAGTTCGATCTTGATGGGGCTCAAGGTTGACTCAGTCTTCCATCATTCTGAAGTTGGTAAAATGAGAACCTAGATTGTTGGGGGCAATATGCAAATAATGCTGACATTGTCCACTTAGAGAGTGCCATAAAGTGTTATGGAGCAGTATATAATTCTAAATGCTATTGCAGTTGTAATTCTAGTGGTCCAACATAAGATAGCACTGTTCCATCAGGGGTCTTGACCCCATGATCAAATGTTCTGAAAACTCAACTGATACAAGTTGCTCAAGCTACTCACATTTGCTTCATCGGGAGCATCAGCTATAAATTCCAAGAGAGAGATGATCTGTTTATAGGTGTTTATGCTTTGTGAAGTCCAAGATGAATAACATTTCAGCTTATGTAGTGATCAGAAATTGGACATCACTGAAGTTAATAGGTAATAATGAGAAGAACAGCATTAGCTCTAGTTTCTTTTCAGATTTATTTAGCGGCTAGTTTTGTTTTTCAAGCATTACAAAGACAATATAGTAAAAAGACCACATTCCCCCCTTGTATAATTTCTCAGCAGTTCAGTGACTTGAATTTCTAATGGTTTCATAGATAATTAGTAAAAGAAGTACTTGGGGATAGCATCATAATTTTAGACCTAAAATTCTTAGTACAAAAATATTATTTAATTTTCTTGTTCTTTTAATAACATTAATTATATATTTGATGAAATAGCTTGTTGTCCTTCACTTCTGCTGGCACTGGATTGATTAAATATGTGTTGCCTGGTGCTGTTTTCAGTACATTATTTTCTTATGAAGTTTTTACCTTGTTGGTAAAAAAAAAGGTACAGTTTGGTAGCTCTCTTTATCAACATTTATGGAAAAAGTTGGGCTGTAAATAAATGAACAGTTGAGAACAAAATAAATGAACAGTTGAGAACAAAAAGAATGGCTCTTTACAAATGTTATAGATTTAACAGATCATCCAGGGTTTTGTTTTGCAAAAACAAAATAAAATAAGTGAACAATCAGATAAATAAGATGTTATCGATATCAGATATTGTTTACTTAGTATCCTAGTATGATTTATGTTGATTACTTGTCTAGTATCTATGACTATCAGTAAGTGTTGTATCTAATGTTTTATGATGAATGTATTTTTACTACTACGATAGTGATCTATCACTATTGCTGTATGTACACTGAGAGCTTATGCACCGGAGACAAATTCCTTGTGTGTCTAATAACGCTTGGCAAATAAAGAATTCTAATTCTAATAAATTAGTAAGAGCAATTCCTTTTAAAGTGGTATCATAATGTTATTACATCTTATAACAGATGGAACCTATACCTATCAAAGATTTATCACAGTAGAAACAGATGTATGGATATGCCAGACCAGGCCTGGTTAAGTGCTTAGATGGGGAAACAATTGGGAATATGGAATTCTATATACTTCCTTGTATGGAAAGTAAGATATCACTGACAACGATATGTTATTATCCAAGGAAATATGACTCTATGTACCATAGCAATAGTTGAAAACAGAGGAAGGGTTCATTGCCTTATGTTGTAGACTGATGATCTTCACAGGACCATCTTGCTGGGGTAGAAGAAGTCTAGGTTCAGCAACCTAGAATCAATGTCAAACAGAAGAAACAGTGTAAAACTTTGTATAACTCAGGATGCATTGAAGAATGTGTCATTGTTCAAAAACACGGGGAATAGAAATTCAAGTCAATCGATCAATGAATAAGTTAATTAGTAAAGGTTTTCTCAAATTTATTGGCCATTTTATTTAGCAGGTTTCTAGTTTGGCACCCAATGAATCATTTCATACAAATAAAATGTGAAAACTACTACTACTAATAGTAACATTAAATATATATGCCATTTAATGTGAGCAGTTTAGGGTACTGGACTTCATTTAAAGTACAAGCTGACTACATGTGGGCCCTTTATTTGTTTGTTTGTTTTTCTTAATTTAACGTGCATGTTAAACTCCCTAGCACTTCAACTCAACTAAGGGGCCTGGTGGTGCAGCTGGCTAATAGCCTGTTATTAACATTCAGCTGCCTGCAATTAAAGTAAGTTCGAATCTTGCCAGGCTCAAGGTTGACTCAGCCTTCCATCCTTTCTAAGGTAGGTAAATTGAGGACCCAGTTTGTGGGGGCAATAAGCTGACTTTGTATAAAATATACAAAAGGATGAAGGCTATTGCTTAACGCATTGTAAGCCGCCCTGAGTCTTCGGAGAAGGGCGGTATATAAATCAAATTTAAAAAAAAAAAAACTCAGAGCACTTCAAATAGACTTCCATGTGACCACATGATATTTCATAATTATAGGGATATTCCAAGAAGGGCTTTGAGAAAGAAGCAATAGGGAGCACACAGGGTATATTAACTCTGATAATGCAAAGGTTCAAACCCTGATAATGCAAAGATACAGTACATTCTTTTTTTTATAAAAGTTTTTATTTTTTTCCCCAAAACAAACACACACACACAAACAAACACACAATGCATTTTTTCTGAACAGAGTATTGGCCGCGTCAAAATTTGTACAGCTTTTAGTTTTCTCTAATATAATTTATATATTTTACTTTTTGCCGTAATATTCTTTCTCTCTAATTTTTTATTTTATTTTCCTTCTGTTTCTTCTGTTATATAACCAATATTACTATTCGCCTTAATCTCTAATCTTAGTCAATTTTTCTTTTCCCTCCCTCTCATTCCTTTTTTCAAATTGAAACCCTTTAACTTAAAGTCAATCATTTTTCTAAAACCTAACCCTTACTCTAAAATCATCTTATTAAAATATTTTTCCATTGCTTCCTTTTCACAACATAATATAGTTTCAAATATTTTCCCTAGATTCCATTATTCCAATTATAGCTATTAGTATTCGTACAATTTTACATATATAACTCATTTCCTTCCCTCTTTTCCATTTCTTTCTTTTACCAGCTTATCCAAATGCATGTTAAACTCCCTAGCACTTCAACTCAGAGCACTTCAAATAGACTTCTATAGCATTCATGGAATATCCATGTGGCCACATGATAGTTCATGATTATAGGGATATTCCAAGAAGGACTTTGAGAAAGAAGCACTAAGGAGAACACTGTCAGGGCGCTAATTAATCCCATTCTGCTTTTGGGTAATCGCACCTTGATTTAGAGACGTGGATCATGGCATTTTCCTTGTGTATACTTTTGCAAGAAAATAAACCCGAAGATATATATTTTTTTCTAAGAATAAACTCATTTATTCGTTATAAAGAAAATAAAACATCTTACTAATCTAATTACATTTTGGCAACGTTCCTGCCGGCCACCTCTCTGTGGTCGGACTTCTTGGCAAGAGAACAAAGAAAGTGTGTAGTAGAAAGAAAGGAATGCGGACATGCGTAGTTAGTTTACTGATAAGAAGTTTGGCAAGCTACAGAAAGTCTGACAGTCCAGAAATATGAGCTCAGCTGGTAAATACAAAAAACGCAGTGACAAACACAGGGTATATTAACCCTGATAATGGAACGGTTCAAACCCTGATAATGCAAAGGTACATTCGAGTAGAGTAGAGTAGAGTAGAATAAAAGACTTGGAAGGAACCTTGGAGGTCTAGTTCAACCCCCTGTTCAGGCAGGAAATTTAAAATGTATACATTTTTAAAGGAGTAGTTAAATGCTAGCTTGACTTTACTAGATTCTGGTGATCATTTTGCTACAGATTCCACTGAAAGTGAAATGTCAAATTCATTCCTGCAAGAATCCAGGGCAGACTTATTTCATGTCTCAAAGTCGTTGCCCCAAGGCAACATGACATTCAAACTACCTAAAACTGTGAGAGGACTGTACTACTGTGGTTGTAATACCCCACCGTGACATAAGGAGATACCGCCATATATATATTGCCCCAACATGGACAACCTTAATGTTTATCTACCAGATGGGCCCTGCATGAACTCGTGGTGCTACAAGAGGCCACAGCAGGGGATCCACAGAACATTTGCTCTGCAACGGCTTCTCTACAAGAACTGATGGAGAGCAAAATGTAATATGACCAAGGCCAAGGAGCAAATTACTAGATACATACATCTGGACATGGAACACAAAGGACAATGCCAATTTTCCTTCTTATAGTTTGTTGCATAATCTGTGGAAAAGAATGTAATTTTGACTTTGGGTTTTATAGATTAGATTGATAGATTTTTATAGAAATGACTTGTTCATATTACTATGGAAAAACAAAAAGCTGTGATTTGATGTTCATGCCTTATTTTACTGTAACAGAGTCGGAAGTCAATGCTTTTTCTTTTCTTTTCCCTACCTTTCCTCACTTCTCTTCCCCCTTTCCCTTTCTCCCTCATTGTTCTTTTATTTACTTTTATATTTTCTATTTTATAATACTTAATAACCTAATAAAAAATGTTTGAGAGGAAAAATAATATAGTTCATTGTATAATCATTCCATTATTAAGAAACATGGAGGGTTTTTTTGCTACTGGGCATATAACATACATTTCTTAGTTCACTTAACTTTTTGTCAAATTAGAGGCTGTCTAATTTAGATTTAAGAAATAAATTTACCTCTTTTTGAGCCATGGTGGCGCAGTGGTTAGAATGCAGTACTGCAGGCTACTTCTGCTGATTGCTGGCTGACTGCAATTTGGCAGTTCAAATCTCACCAGGCTCAAGGTTGACTCAGCCTTCCATCCTTCCAAGGTCAGTAAAATGAGGGCCCAGATTGTTGGGGGCAATATGCTGACTCTGTGAACCGCTTAGAGAGGGCTGTAAAGAACTGTAAAGTGGTATATAAGTCTATGTGCTATTGCTATTGTTGTCCTGGCTATATTTCCGTATTTTTCGGACTATAAGATGCACTCCCCCCACCATCCAAAAATGGGTGGAAATGTCTGTGTGTCTTATAGAGCAAATGTTGCTGAAGACCCGCCCACCCACCGGCCCTCAACCTTTGGCCTCTACCTCCCAGCAATTTGCTTCCTTGCAGCAAACAGCAAACAGCCTAGTCAGCTTCAGCACAGTCTGATTTAGCATGAGCAGCTGATTGGCAGTTGGATCTGCCTCCCGGAATACCAACAATCAGCTGTTCCAGGCTGCAGGGATCACCACCACCTATCGCTGCCTCTGCACACCCCATTTTCCGTGCATCTTGTTCAGTAGCAATAGGCAGTGGTGGGGATCTCCACCGCCTGGAACAGGCTGAAAACGGGAAGCACGGAGGCCGAAAATGGGATGCACAGAGGCTGAAAATGGGGCACACAGAGGCAGTGATAGGCGGCAGTGATCCCCACAGCCTGGAACAGCTGTTTGTCAATATTCCGGAAGGCCGATTCAACCGTCAACTAGCTGCTTGTGCTAAATCAGACTGTGCTGAAACTGACCAGGCTGTTTGCTGTTTGCTGCAAGGGGGCAAATTGCTGGGAGGCAGAGGCAGATTTTTTTTTCTTGTATTAATCCCCAAAAGCTAGGTGCATCTTATAGTCCAGAGCATTTTATAGTCTGAAAAATATGGTATATGTAGATAGAAAGTACCAATTTCTTTTCATTCTGTTTCCATTCATGTTGAGTGTCAGTACTGGCTGTGATTGTATTATTATTAGTCACGCGGGCGAATCTGTTCTGCCCCAGCTACGGACCCCAAAGAACGCAGCACACACAAAGTCTGTACAAACCTTAGTTTACTAAATTAAATCAGTCTTTTTCAAATAAAGTCTGTTAATTAACTTTCTTAACAGCCTACAAGAATCCAAAGAATAAATAATCGTAATCTTACTATGGTTGGAAGAAAGCCCAGAAGCAATTTGCAGGAAACAGATAAGAGAACTAAGATCAGGACATGAAGGAGAGTGAATGAATTTGTTCCCTGCAAATTGCCTCAGTCGTCGTCCTTCCTTAACTAGGCTAAGGGAGTGGCCAGTTAGCCCCAAGCCTTACTCTCGAGGAGACCTCCTTCTGAGGAGCCACTCCTGCCTTTTGGCAGCTCTGCACGCCCGTGCATCGAGAAGAGGCTCCTCCTCTTCTTCCTCTTCACTTAAGGGAGCTTCTGGAGGTTCTGAAGGCCCTGGCTGAATCCCCGCCTCTGGCACCACATCCTCTCCAGGCTCCTCATTGTCTGACTCAAGTTCCAGCTGCACAGGCTGCTGGCACAACACCACACCAACCTCCTCCCTGTCAGAATCAACTACTAACTGCACAGGCCGCTGACGGGCCACAACAGAATCTATCCAATCCTGGGAATATACAGGTAGTCCTCGACTTACAACAGTTCATTTAGTGACCATTCAAAGTTACAACAGCACTAAAAACAGTGAACAGTTATGGACATTTTTCACACTTCAGTGGGGAAGCCAGATTCACATAACAACCGTGTTACTCATTTAACATCTGCAATGATTCAATTAACAAATGCGGCAAGAAAAGTCATAAAATGGGGCAAAACTCACTTAGCAAATCTCTCACTTAGCAACATAAATTTTGGGCTCAATTGTGGTTGTAAGTCGAGGACTGCCTACATAGTTCATGGAAATGTATTAAACAGAAACTCTTTAAAAAAGGAATGGGCAACATTTTTTGCTAACCGTGAAACAATAAATTCCATTCAGTTCTGTTTCTTAACAAATGAATTCAAGTATACTTGATGCATTAAAAATTTCAAGCACATTGCAGCATCTGATTTGCAAATTACCGTTACACGAAAGATTGGATGGATATGGCAAGGAAGCTATAATTTATGCAGGAGTTTGATACATTTCACATCCTACCTTGATACCATTAGGATAAGAAAAGCTTTCCTGCTGACATTAACAGATGTTGCTCGAGATTGTTTTTTTTTGCAGCACTCAAACCGGACGCAATCAGCAGTGAATTAAATTGCTTCTCCAAAATGCAAGCATTTACTCTGCCAGTCAAGGGCTAGAGAAAATACAAGAAAAGAGCTTGGTCCTTAGATTCGGAGGTTTAGTAATGTTGCAGTCTTTTTCCCATCCCCATGAAAATTAAGCGTGTTTGTGAATAGACACTTTTCCTATTTCCTCAAGAACTAGGAACTGTGTCTCTGTGCGTTGTTTCTGTGACTGTGCGCGGAGAGAGAGAATAGAGAGACAGAGAAATAATTATTAGAGTCACCTCAATTATTAGAAAAGAAAATAGCACTACCCATTGGGGTTAGAATCCTGAGGTTGAGAGGTCCTTGGTGGTCTCTGAACCTGGTGGTTTTCTTGTAGACATTTTCTCCCCTGACTGAGTCAATTTGTTTGTTTCTTTGTTCGCTTATGAGCCACTTTGGCGCAGTGGTTAGAGTTCAGCACTGCAGGCTACTTCTGCTGATTGCTGGCTGCCTGCAATTTGGCAGTTCAAATCAGGCTCAAGGTTTTGGCAGTTTGGCAGTTCACCAGGCTCAAGGTTGACTCAGCCTTCCATCCTTCCAAGTTGGGTAAAATGAGGCTGACTCTGTAAATCGCTTAGAGAGGGCTGTAAAGTGATATATAAGTCTAAGTGCTATTGCTATTGCTTGTGGTTTGACACACTGTCAGATAGATTAGATTGGATTTGCTGTTTTTATCTACCTATCAAGTCCTTCTTAATGACTTGGGAGAGCCAGATGTTGTGTGACAGTGTTAAAGGTATTGTTGCAGGATATAGTATGTTCCACTTGCCTTTTGCAATTGATTGATGGTGATTTTGTCAATGCCAATGGTGCTTAAGTGGTGCTCCAGTTGTTGTTGTTGTTGTTGTTGTTGTTGTTGTTGTTGTTGTTACAGTATACACAGCAAACGAGATGACCATGCTGGATTTCGCATCCCAAATCACTAGTCGAACACTTCCCAAGCGTTTAGGACTGGGTGATGTATCGGTGGATTATGCAAGCAGATCCCAGTAAGGTGGCCAATGCAGCTGACCAATAGTGATCTTGTCATCGCCAATTGTTTTTAAGTGCTTGCCTAGGTCTTTAAGCACAGCACCCAGTGTGCCGAGTACCACTGGAACCATCTGCACTGGTTTATGCCAGAGTCTCTGCAGTTCGATTCTCAAGTCCTGATATCTGGTGACTTTTTCAAAGTTGTTTCTCATTGATTCTGCTGTCACCAGGTATGGCAATATCGACAATCCACACTTTTTTCTTCTCCACAATCGTGATATCCGGGGTATTGTGCTCCAAAACTTTGTCAGTCTGTATTCGGAAGTCCCATAGTAGTTTTGCATGCTCATTTTCAACCACTTTTTCAGGCTTATGATCCCACCAGTTCTTTGCTACAGGCAGATGGTAGTGGCGACACAAGTTCCAGTGGACCATCTGAGCAACTGTGTTATGACAGAACTGTGTTATGTCAGAACTGTGTGATGATGATGATGATGATGATGATGATGATGATTTCCTTTGTTTTGTAATGCTCACGATGCCAAAGACTGTACTCTTATTTCTTTCTATTTTTCTCACAACAACCCTAATGATCTCCCTGTTACCAGTCCAGCATCTTAACCATTACACCAAACTGGTTTTCATTTGTATAACTTCTGCATTCATTTTCTCACTATATTTGTTTATACATAACATTCAATTGGTCACTTCATTTCCCATTATTTACAAGTGATTTTTACGATACATTAATATTGGGATCCAAACTCCTTACCTAAATAGCTAATACAATCTAGCTAATGTTATCTGCAAATCATTGGGATTTTACGATACATTAATATTGGGATCCAAACTCCTTACCTATTTATACAATCTAGCTAATGTATTTTCTGCAAATCATTGGGATTCTCAGCCAACAGTATGGCATTATCTGCATGCAAAATTATTTCCTAAACTCTCCTTCCTTCCTTCCTTCCTTCCTTCCTTCCTTCCTTCCTTCCTTCCTTCCTTCCTTCCTTCCTTCCTTCCTTCCTCACCCTCTCCCTCTCTCTCATTTACTGCTTTAACATTCCACGAGACCATCTTCCATATGCTCATCATTATATAGACCCATAGATATTGACATCTGTTTCCCATCTTGGCTTGGGCAGTCAATCAAGACTTTGAAATAATGACTTTTTAGCAAGACAGTGAAAATCTACACATATCTGTACCATATGCATCATTCCATGCTAACATTAAGGGCCAGTCAGTTTAGGCACATTTTTGGTCTGTATACTAGGAGCCCAGCCAAAGTTTGGTTATACTTCAAGTATACTTAAGCTGCTTTATGCAAGCTAAAATCAAATCTATGAACTCTTTTGCAAGCCACATGTTGCTGCTTATATCCCAACATTTAGGAGATATTGTTGTGGCCCGTACACGGCCTGTGCAGCTAGTAGCTGATTCAGACAGCGAGGAGGCTGGTGTGGTGCTGCACCAGCAGCCTGTGCAGCTGGCACTTGAGTCGGACAATGAGGAGGCTGGAGAAGATGTGGTGCCAGAGGCAGGGATTCAGCCAGGGCCTTCAGAACCTCCAGAAGCTCCCTTAAGTGAAGAGGACGAAGAGGAGGAGCCTCTTCTCAATGCACGGGTGCGCAGAGCTGCCAAAAGGCAGGAGTGGCTCTTCAGGAGGAGGTCTCCTCAAGAGTAAGGTTTGGGGCTAATTGGCCACTCCCTTAGCATATTTAAGGAGGAATGCCCTCTGAAGCAATTTGCAGGGAACAACTTCGCTCACATACCTTCGTGTCTTGCCTTGCTTCTCTTATCAGCTTCCTGCAAATTGCTTCTGGGCATTCTGCCAACTACAGTAAGCTTCCAGTTATTATTCTTTGAATTCTTGGCAGCTGTTAATGCAGTTAATTAACAGCCATTGTTGTAAAAGACTGATTTATTTAGTAAACCAAGTTTTGAACGGACTTTGTGTGTGCTGCATTCTTTGGGGTCTGTAGCTGGGGCAGAACAGATGTATGCAATGTATTGGCACATTCAGGATACCTGTGGTTCCTCCCCTCTCGCCTCTTTTTCTATCTGTTTTCAATAATGTTTTCCCCACTCTAACAAAACATAAGTGCTTGACTGTTATTTGAATTTTCATTTGGAATTTGCTGGAAGAGGGAGCACTTAAAGAGCTTCAAATACATTTGTGCTGACTAGTTTACTATTCCTTCCACACATCTGGTTCTCAGCTTAAATCCAGGTGGAGCAGGAGGGAATATGCAGTATTGGAAAGACATTCTGCCTATGGGGGAAATAAAGATACACACATTTTTTTTTTTAAAAAAAGACTTTGGTTTCTCCCCTCCATCCCACTCTGATGAAGCCAATCATCTTTGCGTATAATGGCTTCAGCCACATTGAGTGAATGAAAGAAATATTTCTGGGTGCTGGATAAGAGGAAAATAATATTTTAATTTGTATTTTCTAGTATTAATAACGAGAATCCCAACCTAATTGCGAAATCCAAGAACCCTTGCATTTATTTTTCCTCTGAAGAACCAGCTTTGCAAGATAAATAGGATGCCAGTCAGAGGAAACCTTCTGATTGCACTTTGCAAACTGATCTGTTACCCATCATGCTCGCTGTCTGCCATTTAAGCAGTGATTTATGGAAGGACTCATGTGCACATAAAAATTCAACCTCCAGATGTGAAACCACTATTCCAAAGAGTTTCTGATGTTCTGATTACTCTTTGAGGAGAACGAAAGGAGAGCTATAAAAAGATATATACGGTAAAGGTAAAGGTTCCCCCGCAAATGCGTGCTAGTCATTTCCAGCTCTAGCGGGAGGTGCTCATCTCCGTTTCAAAGCCGAAGAGCCAGCACTGTCTGAAGACGTCTCGGTGGTCATGTGGCCGGCAGCTCTAAACGCCGAATGCACACGGAGCGCTGTTACCTTCCCACCAAAGGTGGTCCCTATTTTTCTACTTGCATTTTTTACCTGCTTTCGAACTGCTAGGTTGGCAGAAGCTGGGACAAGTAACGGGAACTCACTCCGTTACACGGCGCTAGGGATTTGAACCTCTGAACTGCTGATCTTCTGATCGACAAGCTCAGCGTCTTAGCCACTGAGCTACTGCGTCCCTCCAGAAAAAGACATATATAGTACAGTTTATCAGTAGTGGGTTTCAAATCCCATCGCTACCAGTTCGCTCGCAGACGCTTGTGTGCTCATGCGCAAGACTTCTGCGCAGGCGCAGAGACATCCGAGTGGGTGGGCGGAGCCTCCTGCTGCCACCGCTACCAGTTTGCCCGATCCGGGGCAAACTGGTAGCAACCCACCACTGCATTTTATCACTTTTACTAAAAGTATGGAATTTGTCCTTTATAGGACATGGACGGGAAGGAGAACAGATATGCCTTGAGGAGAGAGTTTGATTTTAAAAGGTAGCCAAAAATATCCCTTCTCTCCCAAAATCTCCTGTTATTCCTGTTGTGTTCTTCACCTGTATTATTGCCTGCACTGAAGAAAGAAAGAAAGAAAGAAAGAAAGAAAGAAAGAAAGAAAGAAAGAAAGAAAGAAAGAAAGAAAGAAAGAATTATAAAAAGGTGGAGAACTCAAAACAATTCTTTTTTTAATTTATTTAATCTTTGTATTTTTTTATTCATAAACATTTTGAATACAGTGTATTGTCAGGGTATATCATTTACAAAAGAAAAAGAAAGAAAGGGCATTAAAAAGTATTAATACATATATTGGTAACAATAGTAATAATGTAACAGAGTAATTTAGCTAAACTTCTCTTTATTTATTTTATTTATTTATTTATTTTGTCGAGTACATATTAGATAATATATATAAGTATAAGCATGAATTGAATACATAAAAGGAATACAATTAAAGGGAACATTAGGACAGGGACGGTAGGCACGCTGGTGCTCTTATGCACGCTTTATTGGCTTATTTATAATATTGTTAAATATATTGACATATTTATAGTTATAAACTATTTTTTTTCTTTAATTCATACGTAACAATAATCTTCCTTCATCTAATTTCTACCTCTTATCTCTAACCACTCATAAAATCTATTCCATATCAAGTAATAATCTGTGTCATCCTTGTCTTTTAGTTTTAAAGCCAGTCTGTCTATCTCAGCACAGTCTAACATTTTCCGAATTATATCGTCATCTGGTGGAGTATGCTCATTTTTCCAGCATTTTGCAAACATTATCCTTGCTGCTGTCAATACATGCAAAACCAAATATATAGTCCCTTTATCATAACCCTCCGACATTATACCTAACAGAAATACTTCTGTTTCAGGTCTATACATTTGTTGTGATCTAGGCTTCCTGAGTCATTAAAACACACAAGTAGTCCCAAAAACCTCTTTTATTGCAACAGCTGTGAATTACGTTCATTCACAGCTGAGTCCCAATTAGTTGCAAAAAGTCTTTTGGGAGGAGTCCTTCGGGATAATCACCAACCTTTATCTCCCTTGACACTCTGCCAAAGACCTACTTGGCAAAGCCACATGGAGTCCAGAATCAAACAGAGATGTCTGGGAACAGAATTAACAATGTTGCTCTCCTGCAAAGGGCCCACATGCCTTTGTTCCTCTTTCAAGCCTTATGGGAGGGGCCAATCATCTCCAGGCTTTACTCCTGTGTCATCCCTTTAGTTTTAACTGTTCTTGCCTTCTGGAAGCTCTGCGCGTGCGTGCACTAGGAACAGGCTCCCCCTGTTCCTTTGCCTCTCTGATGTCCAACTCTGGAGGCTCCAGAGTCCACACATAACTCCCAGATGGCCCTGGCCCCATCTCTGCCTCCGATGCAGAGCCCTCATCCGAGTCTTCTCCAGACTCCAGGACTGGCCATGTTCCTCCCCAGCCTCCTCACTGTCCAACTCCGCTGCCAGCTCCGCAGGCTCCTGGTGGAGCACAACAACATTGCTTAATCATCTTTTCCAACCAGGTGTGTATTTTCTTCCAATATTTTCTTGCTTTCATACATATGACAGTAAGTACCTGGGGTCTGATTGCATTTCCAGCATCTAGCAGACAGATTAATAAACATTTTTGCCAGTCTTGCCAGTTGCAAAGGCCACCTATAAAACATTTTATAAAGGTTTTCCTTATATGCCATAGCTATTGTCAATTTTAGTTCCTATCCCAAAATTTTTGCCATTTGTCTAATTCTATAGCGTAGCTATGTTATAGCTATAGCTATAACAGATATTTCATCTGCATATACAAACTTCTTCAGATACACTCATGAAAATTTATAACTTAGAATATTTGCAAAAAGTTTAGAATAGTACTGTACTGTGAGCTGATGGTGCTAAATATTATGTCTTTAAAACAGGGTTTGACTTAAAGACAGAGAGGAATCAAAGTATTACAAGAGTTGGAATATGTGGTATCAATGGCTTGAAACAAGATGTAAAATTGATGCATAAAGATGATATAGAAAGTTCGTTAAATTGAAAATTATATATATATATATATATATATATATATATATATATATATATATATATATATATATATATATATATATATATATATATATATATATATCATATACAAATATGATAAAACTTGTTAAAAGATAAAAGGAATATATAAATACATATAGAATACTACATATATGAAGAAGATGAAATTGATGTTAATGAAGAACAAGATGCAAGAAACTAAACTAAACTAAACTAAACTAAACTAAACTAAACTAAACTAAACTAAACTAAACTAAACTAAACTAAACTAAACTAAACTAAACTAAACTAAACTATTAAACCATGTCTGCCTCTGTGTGTTTTATAGATGAGGTCTCAATCAATCAGAAGAGAGCTCAAGCAGGAGCCTCAGTCTCTACTATTCTGGACAAATGGCTGTTGAGATGAAAGAGTTATAGGCAGGATAACTAGAGGAAAATATCCTATGGTGCTTTCCTTCCCTTGATGCCCTAAGCATATGCTATGCTTATTTTTGCTTAAAGAGCCATGGTGGCGCAGTGGTTAGAATGCAGTACTGCAGGCTACTTCTGCTGACTGCCGACTGCCAGCAGTTTGGCAGTTCTATTCACACTGACTTAAGGTTGACTCAACCTTCCATCCTTCCAAGGTTGATAAAATTAGGACCTAGATTGTTGGGAGCAATATGCAGTCTCTGTAAACCACTTAAAGAGGACTGCTGTAATGTCTAAGTCCTATTGCTATTGTTAATAATAGTTAATATACACTGTATAGCTTTCATTTGAAAGTCTGACTTGCATAGACCTGATAAGTGCCAGCCCATCAAAGATAGCTATCACCACAGGCTTCTTCTCTGATGATGTCTGAGAAGAAATTCATGCCTTCTGTCCTGATCTTTCTCTGTTTATTCCATCAATACTGCAAAAATTGTCTGTCTGCACGGCAGGAAGATATCAGTCTGATCCAACAATATGTTATCCTTTCGTAGTACAATTGTATTCACACAGAGCTCAGCTTTTACCTCTGATCCCTCTTTTGAAGTACTGAAGTCCGTTCTGTTCTTCTTTGTATCAAAATACTGCAATGCGATTACAAATGGGAAGGATTACCGTATTTTTCAGACTATAAAATGCACCTACCTTTTTGGGGGAGGAAAACAAGAAAAAAAAATCTGCCTTTGCTTCTCAGCATCCATCTGGTATTTATCTGGTCCGTTCACCGTAGCCCAATCTCCACCACCAGTTTGCCACTGCCGCAACCCATTTGGTGCAGCCTGTTTGGTGCTGCTGTGGCCCGTTTTCCGTGGCCCATTCGCACCATGCGTTTGCCGCCAAAAATGCGATGCACCAAGGCCAAAAATAGCCAAAGGGTGGGGACGGGTGGGTGGGTGGGGCTTCGGCAACATTTGGTGTATAAGACACACCACAATTTTCACCCACTTTTTTTGGGAGCAGGGGGAAAGTGCATCTTATACTCTGAAAAGTACGGTATTTAAATTCTCTAGCTGCTCCTATCCTTACTCACCTTTCAAACATGGGGCCATGCTGTAATTATTATTCAGATATTTTTGTTTTTGTTTTTTGCATGTTGCAGTTTTTCATTTAAATATCCTGGATGGATGGAATACTACTTAAGCAATCTGTCTTGAATTTCAATTTCACATTTATCATGACCAAAAAATTAAATCTGTTTTTCCTGTCCAAGGAGAGAAAGCTTGATGTGAACTTTAATAAATCAAAACATTGTGCTCAGATGGGGGCTTCAGCTGGAAGATCTTTAGAAGTTGTGGGTATAACTAAGTTAGCCCTTTACCCTGAGCCAGGTTAATAAAGGTGAAGAGCTAATCTTAAATCTTACATAACATAATTCCTAAGGGATGATAATGGAATGTTCTTGGTTCAAATGTCACTGTATTCACAAACTCATTAGTTGAATATAGGCAAGTTATATATCTTTACTATGATATTTTCCCATCACCACCATGCTGCAGTTAATATTTTATTTATTTATTTATTTTATTTTGAATTTATATACCGCACCTTCTCCCGAGGGACTCAGGGCGGTGTACAGCCAGCTAAAAACATACAATATAAACATTAAAAACAATTAAAAGGATATATTAATTTGGCCCCAATTTAAAATGACAAACCAGTTAAAAATGTTTTTAAAAAATGTTATGTTAAGCCAGCCCGGCTTGCTGGAAAAAGAAAGTTTTAAGGGCATGGCGGAAGGCACTGAGGTCTTGAATTCTCCTTATCTCTGGAGGCAGCTGATTCCAGAGGGTAGGTGCCCCCACAGAGAAGGCCCTCCCCCTGGGGGTCACCAGCCTACATTGTTTGGCTGATGGCACCCCAAGGAGGCCCTCTCTGTGGGAGCGCACAGGTCGGTGGGAGGCCATCGGTAACAGCAGGCGGTCTCGAAGATAACTAGGTCCTATGCCAATATGAATTCTACTGCAAGGATGAAGAAGCTTCTTGGTTGAGAAGCCAAACATCTTCAAGGAAAAACGAAAGTCCAGTTGCCTTTTGATAAAGCACCTTTGGGATGTTTTAGCATTCAGCAATCCTTGCAGTAGAATCCATATTAACTGCAGCATTGTGGTGATGGGAAAATATCACAGTAAAGATATATAACTTGCCTATATTCAACTAATGATATGCAATAAAGCACCTTTGGGACAACCATGACCTGGATGACTGAGAATTTTCATAGATGAATATTTAAGATATTTTTTTCATGATACAGCCTTACGCTCATGCCTAATTGAGCTTTATGAAAGATACCAATCTGAAATTTACCGCTTTCACTAAGCTGCTGGTGGGTTGCAGCTTTCTTAAATTAAAACGTGCTATAAAAAGGCTATGAAAGTCACGATGCAGATGAAATCTCATAAAGGCATTGCAAAGGCAGAGAGAAGTTTCAAATCCAAACACAATAGCATCATGCGAAGCATTCCAAGATGTTCTTTCCAAAGTATGTTTTTTTTTGCAAACCAAGCACCTGCCTCAAAGTGTTAAAGCAGTTACATCTTGGGAAAGCTCATGTGGCTTCTTTGAAGGTTGTCTCTGTTTGCAGGCTTGTCAGCCTGCAGAGTCACTTGGCTTCGCTGGTGGTCCTAAAGGAAGCGTTGCTGCTTGTGCACAAACTTGCACGAACACACACACAGAATGTTCCAAACAGCTGTGCTAATTCTCCCAGAAGATGTGGCTGTCTCAAGGAATCACCGGTCCTTTGGCCTGCTGTTATGTTTTGTGAAGCACCCCTTCCAAATACCTGTCAATGACTACTTCAGCTTCAACCACAACAGTACACGAGCAAATAATAGATACAAACTCAAGGTAAACCGCTCCAAACTCGATTGCAGAAAATACGCCTTCAGCAACAGAGTGGTCAATGCCTGGAATGCACTACCTGACTGTGGTTTCATCCCCAAACCCCCAAAACTTTAACCTTAGACTGTCTACTGTTGACCTCACTCCATTCCTAAGAGGTCTGTAAGGGGCGTGCATATTTGCACCAGCGTGCCTACCGTCCTTGTCCTAATGTCCCTTTTTACTCTTACTCTTCTCATGTATTCAAATTATGTTTATACTTTTACCTGTTATCTTATATATCCGTGATGGTGAACCTATGGCACCATGTTCCCACTGGAAGTTGGCAAACGGGCTATTTCTGGCCTCCGGAGGGCCTCCAAGGGGGTGGGGAAGGCCATTTTCATCCTCCCCAGACTCCTAGAGAGGCTCTGGAGGCTGGGGACAGGAAAAACAGGCCTTCTGGTCCCACTGGAAGTTGGAAAATGGGCAGTTTCTGGCCTCCAGAGGGCCTCTGGGGGGTGGCAGTGGGGAAGGACGTTTTTGCCCCCCCCAGACTCCTAGAAAGGCTCTGGAGCCAGGTGAGAGAGAAAAACGGGCCTACTGGGCCATCAAGTGCCAGGAGCGGGTAGGGGGAGAAGAGGGGGGGCGTGCACACATGCGCAGGGGCAGAGCACATTGAATTATGTTTATTGATAGAAGATAATATTTGTAGTTTAAGTTTGAACTGTAGGTTATTTGGTGCTCGAGCTTGATAGTTTTCTTGCAGAAGTTTCATTACCAAACTAGGTAACGTCATCAGTACTAGAAGGGAGTGGAATTTGCTCTTATTTTCATATACTAGTGACTTACCCCATTAGTGTTGATGAGTTACTTCACAAAAAGTGTTTTGATCGGTACCTGGTCTCTACAGCCTCAGGCACAGAAGGGCTATTCTGTATCCCTCCCTCAAATGTTCTTTAAAATACAGACTTTCCCAGCATTCCTTTAGTAACCTCCAACATGCAAACTGTGGTTACTCATCCTAAACTGAATCCTCTTTACCTGGAGCTTCCAAATTTGCTGTTTGCTGGGGAGGTGTGTAGCTAAAAGTCAGTCTACATTTAGTCTACATCTGACTTTGGGGATATTTCTTCATAACGAAACAAAAATGTATTTTCTGTGCAGTTCACACCCCTTGCTCGCTGGATCTGGATGTCACAAAGCAAACCCCACATTTTGCAATTAACCCCCGTGCCCCATTTTGACTGGCAGAGTGCTGCAGGAGGCTGAGTGCTGTCCTGCCCCCTGGCCATGCCTCCTGGCCACGCCTACAAGGCCACACCCACCCAGCCAGTCATTAGGGCAGAGAACCGGTTGTTAAATTATTTGAATCCCACCACTGCCTTGGAGGTCTTCTAGTCCAACCCCCTGCTCAAGCAGGAGACACTATATCATTCCAGACAAGTGGCTGTCCAGTCTCTTCGTAAAAGCACCCACAACTTCTGAAGGCAAGCCGTTCCACTGATGAATTGTTCTCACACTCACAAAATGTCTCCTTAGTTCTAGGTTGGTTCTCTCCTTGATTACTGTAGTTTCCAGCCATTGCTTCTTGTCTTGCCCTCTGGTGCTTTGGAAAATAGGTTCACCTCCTCCTCTTTGTGGCAGCCCCTCAAATATTGGAACACAGCTAGTCCTTCTTTTCACTGAACTAGACATACCCAATTCCTCAGGGGTGAAATCCAGCAGGTTCTGACATGTTCTGGAGAACCAGTAGCGGAAATTTTGAGCAGTTCGGAGAACCGGTAGCAGAAATTTTGAGTAGTTCAGAGAACCATCAAATACCACCTCTGGCTGGGGTGGGAATGGAGATTTTGCAGTATCCTTCCCCCTGGAGTTGAGTGGGAATGGAGATTTTGCAGTATCCTTCCCCTGCCACGCCCACTAAGCCACGCCCACCACACCACATCACACCATGCCCACCACACCACACCACACCACGCCACACCGCACCACGCCCACCAAACCACGCCCACAGAACCAGTAGTAAAATAATTTGGATTTCACCACTGCAATTCCTGCAACCATTGAGACTCTATTTCTATTAAATACTATATTTACCAAAGTGACTACTCAAAGCTATTTTTTCCCTCCTTTAACATATAGTAACATTTGTCCTTCAGAATTTGACAAACAAATTCAATACCGAATATTATTACTACGTCACTTTGGGGAAAGATCAGCATTGCTACTTGAGGGGTATGTTCTTGTTTTGTGTGCATGCATGTGGTTATTTATTTATCTGTTTGTCTGATTTATATAGCTACCATTGGCCGTCCTGTACGGCAAGTATAAAAAGATACCATTGACTGAAAGATTCTGTTCCTGTGGCGCAGGAGAGGTGAAGACTGTTGGTCACATACGCCTTCGTTGTTCCTTTTACAGAGAGATTTGTTCTGTACGCACACACACCCACAGACAGCCCGGAGTTAATAAGCCAGACGACAAAACTCTTTGATGATAAAGCTGGCAGCAACCCAGTAGCTAGCTGCCAATTCAGACTTTACTCACACAAAACAAAGATTAGACTGCAGCATTCTGATAAAACAGGCAGAGTGTCAATAATACAAGGATTAGTCCAAATGCAGTCCGATAAAGCAGGCAAAGTCCAGTAACGCAGAGATCATGGAGTATTTCCAGTTTTTGCTCGTCACAAACTGAACCGGCCACCACACCCACATTTATACCCTGTGGGATGTGGTCCAGTGACTCAGCTAATCTCTGGCACGCCTTCCCCTCTGCTGTGCATGCTTCTCCCTGCGCCTCTGTCGAGGGTCCAGCCAGCACTTATCTTCCTCATCGCTGTCCACCTGTGGCTGCAGGGACGTGCTTGGCTCTGAGCCTATTGTTTGGCCTTCGGTGTCCTCCGGAGGCATTGCCAGAGAGGAGGGTCCTGGAGAGGGAGGCCTTGCCAACTCCTCCTCACTTTCAGAGTCTGCATCTATCGATAGCCCAGGCTCAGGCAACGGAGCCACAGCAAGATTCGAAAAAACATATTCTTCCAATAATTGCTAGGTATCCTGGCGGTTCCAACACTGCTTATCTTCAGTGGCTGCTTAAGGACGAACAGTCCATAACTGCAGTACAGGTGGGTTTAGATTCTGCACAGCAGCACTGGGGATTCATTGGAAACACGTGTCTAATCCACCATAGCTATTTTACACAACAAATGTGGCAAACCCTTTGCACTGCTTATTCCTTTTCCTTTTAGTATTGAGCTGATTACAGGACACACAGTTTATGGATTGTAATTTTAGTATAGCTAGGCCATGTATAATTGACAGACTGGATTTTATCAGCTTTTAAAATTATTTTATACTAGAATTTTTAATTTTATATGTACTGAGTGTTTTTATTTGTTCTGGTCTCTTGCCTCTGTAATAAACTGAATTGAAATTGAAATATAGCTACTCATTTCACATACATGATCCTGGGTGACTTACAGATTTAAAAAAACATAAACAAAAACAACCAAAATCATATGGAAGCAGTATGCTCCGTGCCATATTTGGGTAGACCAAGTTCCCCTGATAGACCGGTCTCACTGGAGAAAAAAAAAAAACTTAACCAAAAACAAAGAAACAAAAGACCATTAAAACAATAAAAACTACAAAAAACCATTAAACACTCCACAATCTGCAGGAGCGTGTAATCAATCTCGCCAACAGAACAGCCATTTTGTGGGGCCCACAACTTCACTATCACACCCCCATGCCAGATGACAAAGCCATATCTCCTGACTCTTCTGGAAGTCTAGTAAAGTTAAAAAGTAAAGGTTCCCTTCACACAGATGTGCTAGTCGTTCCTGACTCTACGGGGCGGTGCTCATCTCCGTTTCAAAGCCAAAGAGTCAGCGCTATCCAAAGTCGTCTCTGTGGTCATGTGGCCAGCATGACTAAACACCAAAGGCACACGGAACGCTGCTACCTTCCCACCAAAGGTAGTCCCTATTTTTCTACTTGCATTTTTTATGTGCTTTCGAACTGCTAGGCAGAAGCTGGGACAAGTAACGGGAGCTCACTCCATTACGCGACACTAGGGATTCGAACCGCTGAATTGCCGACCTTTCGATCAACAAGCTCAGCATCTCTGAGCCAGTTTAAATATCAACCTGCAGCCTTACCAGTTTTTTTTTCAACCTCCTAACTCACCCTCCCAAACCTTGATTGGATTTGTGCATGGAAAAATTTTCCCAGACTAATTGTCCAGTCTTTCTGGCATGCAAAACAACTTCCCCAAAGAGCTCGCTTATGGATGCTGTACAAATAACTTACACTTTAACCACATGAGCTGCAACGAGATTAAGCTAAACCTTCTTTTGATACTGAATGGGTGCTGTTTTCCAAGCAATTTGGTGGCCGAGACAAAGTATTAAAAGCGCAAAAACATTTGCATGCATCTCAAGCAAAGGGAGAGCTCTTTGGACAGTGAGCATGGGAAATGAGAGAATTCCTATTTGTGCTGCTTCCAGCTCCTTGCCACCTTTTTTTTTTTCTTCATCCAAGCCAAAAAATTTTAAAAAAACCCGGCGTTGCTCAATATTCCACAGTGGCCCAGTGAAAGGATGAATGGAATGTCGTCCCCTTTTGTAGGTTCAGTGAGGAAAAGAGACAAGGGCACAGTAAAGCTTCTATTGACCCAGCTTCAAATCCAGTGTGTCTAACTAGGAAATTGTTCATTCAGAGAGAAGCCAAAAAAGCATTTATGTTTTACTGTGGCTGAGGCAGCAAAAACAACTCAGAAAACAATGATTGTGTTGAGTATGTTTTTTTTTTTTAAGGGAAGGAAATGTAGGGCTAATGCAATCCATAATAATATATTGGATCACGTTGGGGGTGGGGGTGAGGGCCAGTTGCATTGCATTAACAGAATAATAGAGTTGGAAGGGACCTTGGAGGTCTTCTAGTCAAACCCTGAAGTCAGGCAATTCACAACTTCTGGAGGCAGGTTGTTCCACTGATTAATTGTTCTAACTGTCAGGAAATTTCTCCTTAGTTCTAGGTTGCTTCTCTCCTTGATTAGTTTCCATCCATTGCTTCTTATCCCACCTTCAGGTGCTTTGCAGAATAGCTTGACTCCCTCTTCTTTGTGGCAACCTCTGAGATACTGGGACACTGCTATCATCTCACCTCTAGTCCTTCTTTTTCATCAAACTAGACATACACAATTCCAGCAACTGTTTTTTTTTTTTTTTATGTTTTAGCCTCCAGTCTCCTAATCATCTTTGTTGCTCTCCTTTGCACTCTTTCTAGAGTCTCTACATCCTAGAGACGATCCTCGCTTCAACAACCTTGTGAGTTAGATTGAGAGTGTGACTGGTCTCAAGCCAGAAATGTGAACCTAGATCTTCTAAATCCTAGTCCTTAACCACCATCAATACCCATTGAATATTTTTGATATGTGCTTGTCCATACAGCCACATTTATTTACTAAAATAATCACATCATTCTAGTCTATTGAAAAATGATTGCTGCGAGAAGGATATGCAAGTTCAAGATTTGAGACTTTCAACTGTGGTAATCTGGAGGTGGATTAATTTAAGAGTTCAAGGCACGTAATACATATCCTTCAAAATCTCACCCCTTCCTGCACCCAGTTCTGCCTGGTGCTTGCTTAATCACTGTAGTTGTAATGGAGACTACCAATTCTAGTAATGCCTCAGGGATAAAGGCTTTACCAATTTTAGTGGAATGCCCTCTTTTACTGTTTAATGGGGGCCTTTTTATACTTGTGTTGTCCAAGATGCTCTGCAAGCAAAAGGAGTCAGAAAGAAACAAGAACACATTTGTAAGGCCTGAGGTGATTGAGAAATAGGAAACAGCCTTCTCTCCTATTCCACATGAAGCAGATGAATGCATTTATCTCTCCTGGAACCTTAAGTGACTGCTGCTTTTGCCTGTTTCCAACATCTGTTGCCTGAGTCAGCTGCTTCACTTTGCCTAGTGACAGGGAAGAAATAAAAATTCAATATGTTGTGGTTACCATTTTACTTCCTCTCCATTCATATTATTCAAAGCAAAAAATTCTTCTTCTTCTTCTTCTTCTTCTTCTTCTTCTTCTTCTTCTTCTTCTTCTTCTTCTTCTTCTTCTTCTTCTTCTTCTTCTTCTTCTTCTCCTTCTCCTTCTCCTTCTCCTTCTCCTTCTTCTTCTTCCTCCTCCTCTTCTTCTTCTTCTTCCTCTTCCTCTTCTTCTTCCTCCCCTTCCTCTTCCTCTTTTCCTTCTCCTCCTCCTGCTGCTGCTGACAAAAAGGCTCCAAAAACAATCAAAGTGAAGATGTGGCATGCCTAAAGCCACAGCTATTCAAAATAGTAAGTCTTAAAGATGGGCTTTCCGAATTTCCTGAATTAGTACTTGAGGGAGATACAAGTTTTCAGCAATTTACCAAAGGCCAGCAGAGCAATCCTAACCTTAGCAAGTAGGTTATTCCATAGGATGGGCATTACTTTCATATTAATTAAACCGAAACCTATGTGAAAGATAATTTTATCCCGCAAGTTCATGTGTAGTGGTATGAAGGGAGAGAGTAGAGCCTTAAGGGCTGCACAAGTAGGATTTTAGGCTGAGCTTCTTCATCTACTTCCCATGCCTAATCAGCACCAACTAGAATTATCCCCAGAGGAAGGAAGAGAACCATTACAACACTTACCTCCAACTGTTTAAGATGGTTAAGAATGATACCTTGATTGGCTTCTAGAAAGGAAAGGTTGGACAGAGGCTGAAAATTTTCCAACCCCATGGTATCCATTAATGGTTCTTAAAAAGAATGCAGACTATTATCACAAGGATCACAACTTTATTTAAGGATTATGTTCTGACCTAGACTTCCCCAAAAAGCATGAAGCAGAATCCTGGTCCCAACAAAACCCCTTTTATTAAACAAACAGTGAATTCCTCTCATTCACCTTCAGCAAAGTCTTTCAAGGGAGAACTTACAGTCACAGCCCTTATCTGGCTTGGAGAGCTGCTAGGCCGATATCTTCAAAACTTGGCAAGGAACCTCGGAAAGTCACAAGCCAATTAGGCGAACTAATTTATTTTTATTTATTTATTTTATTAGTCATATTTCTATGCCGCCCACTCTCCGAGGACTCTGGGCGGCTTACACCAAAGACAGTATACTAAATAGCATATTGCCCCCAACAATCTGGGTCCTCATTTTACCCACCTCGGAAGGATGGAAGGCTGAGTCAACCTTGAGCCGGTGAGATTTGATCTGCTGATCTGCTGAACTAGCAGTCAGATGAAGTAGCTGCAGTACTGCACTCTAACCACTGCACCACCTCAGCTCTTGTCTCCTGCAAACTCCACTCCCCTTTTACTCCTCTTTTATTCCCTCTGGGAGGGGCCATTCATCGTCCACCTGTGGCCTTACTCCCAAGTCGACCCTTGTTCTTTAGCTGTTCTCTTCATCTGGCAACTCTGCGCATGCGCACACTGGGAACAGGCTCCAGCTGTTCGTCTGCCTCACTGATGTCTGACTTCGAAGGCAGCTGATAACTGGCATCTGGCCCTGGCTCCCTCTCTGCCTCCGATGCAGAGCCCTCATCAGAGCCTTCCCCAGACTCCAGGACTGGCCCATGTTCCTCCCCAACCTCCTCACTGTCCGAATTTTCTGCCAGCTCCGCTGGCTGCTGGCAGGCCACAACAGATTAATTTACCACTGCCTGGTTCATATTATGCTCAGAAGGCCTTTACCAACAAGGAGTAACATAGATCTACTATACTGGTGGCTACATTTAGAATTACTTTGTCCACTTCCTCAGGACTAATAACCTAAAATTCTTCCCTGTAAAGGGCAGGGTTGAGCAACTTTATTCAACAGATGCGAGAAATATGGTGGTGCCCCTGATCTTCTAGTCCCAGCAGAATAGAATGGGTTTTACAGACTTACTGTAAAAAGCTGCTGGCTGGCTATCTGCTGATGCAATAAGGGTGGAAAATAGTTATAATTTCCATTCTTATTGCCACAAGTAATCCTTAATGAATGTTCTGACCCAAGTTTGGCTTTGGTGCTGGGTATCAACATTCTATTTTGCTATGATTTTATGTTGAGTGATTTGATTTAAATAGAGCTTGAAAGTATTTTGATGATACTTTCAGCTTAAGTTCCTAAAGAATCCGTAGCTTCTCCTCCAGCCTCTACCAAACGGTTTAACCTCAGTAACCAGACATCCTACATCTGTATTTCTACTTCAATATATAATAGCATATCAGCTTAATAGGGCTGTTAAGAAAGTCATATAACGGGGCACATTTTCTTCTCAGAGAGAAAAGAAAATATTATACAAGTTGGCAAGAAAACGCTTGAAAGAGAAGCAACTGTTTTCCATTGGCATTTGAAACTTTAGAAGTTGAAAGTAAAAAAAAGTTAAACTTGATGTGCATGTGATTCAAGCTTTTTGAATGAAATAGCTTCTAGATCCTAAGAATGTATGTCAAAATTTAGGATCTATCAATATAAAAACCAGTTTTTGGCATCCTAGATAGGTAGATAAAATTGGAAGTTTACCGAATCCCTGATACCTTGATAATGATGGTTGGTGGAACACAGGTTGTAAAGTAGTTCTCTAGCAACCATTTTTTCTGCCCTAGCTACGGACCCCAAAGAACGCAGCACACACAAAGTCTGTACAAACTTTAGTCTACTAAATTAAATCAGTCTTTTTCAAATAAAGGCTGTTAATTAACTTTCTTAACAGCCTACAAAAATCCAAAGAATAAATAATCGTAATCTTACTATGGTTGGCGGAAAGCCCAGAAGCAATTTGCAGAGAACTAAGATCCAGACGCAAAAGAGAGTGAACAAAGTTGTTCCCTGCAAATTGCCTCAGTCGTCCCTTCCTTAAATAGGCTAAGGGAGTGGTTACTCCCTTACTCTCCTTACTCTCGAGGAGACCTCCTCCTGAGGAGCCACTCCTGCCTTTTGGCAGCTCTGTGCTCCCGTGCATCGAGAAGAGGCTCCTCCTCTTCTTCCTCTTTACTTATAGGAGCTTCTGGAGGTTCTGAAGGCCCTGGCTGAATCCCCGCCTCTGGCACCACATCTTCTCCAGCCTCCTCATTGTCCGACTCGAGTGCCAGCTGCAGAGGCTGCTGGCGCAGCACCACACTAGCCTCCTCGCTGTCAGAATCAGCTACTAGCTGCACAGGCCGCTGACGAGCCACAACACCATTTGAAGTTACGACTGACCCCTCAAATGTACTTATAACCTGGTTCTGAAGTTCCAACAGCTGCCCCTTTATGGACATGTGACTGCATTTTGCGTGCTCAGCAACTGACCCTGTTCCTCAAAGATGTACAAGAAAACTATAATGTAAAAGTACCCATGATTATTAACATTATATTCCCAATTAGTAAAGTAGTGTGTGCATTTCCACATCATATTTTATTGATCCCTTGAGATAGGTTAGCCTTAGACAGGGGTGTCAAACACAAGGCCCGTGGGCTGGATACACCCATGATGTGGTCAGCTCTGGCCCATGGGGCCATCCTGGAAAATGTAAGGGGTCAGCCTGCATGGCTTTGGCCTGGATTAGCCAATGTGAAGAGGAAACATCAGGCCAGCATGGCTTTGGCCCGGTCTACCCAGTGTGAAGAGGTAACATGCCAACCGTTTGGGGAGTGGCGTCAAGCAGATCATGTCCACCCAGTTGGCCACACCTAGTGAGTGGTGTCAAGCTGGCCACACCCACCCAGTTACTATGTCCACCCAGTTGGCCACACCCACCCAGCTCACCAAGGTCAACCACAGCCCTGATGTGGTCCTCAATGAAATTGAGTTTGACACCCCTGGCCTAGAAGATAATGATTAACCAAATTAACCTTTGAGTGGAAAACTTCTTGAGTTTAAATCCAGAATTCTTGATGATTATACCACACTAATTTTCAGTTTAACAATCAGATAATTTAATTTGCTGCCCAAAAGTCAAGCCTTATTTGTACATTATCCACTGCTGTACAGTTGTTTCATACGATATGAATTAAACGAAGCCCTTGATCTGCTCATTTCTAAACATTTCCACTGTAAATGTTGGGAGCAAATGGTGTAACCTAGAAAGAGTGTTGCAAGAACACAGTGCTTTAGTCACTTCTATTTTAATAAAGAGCAGTTCATCAGCTTGTAGGAAACGGTTTTTTATTTTTATATTATTATTCAGAGCAGTTTTAGGAAAGAGCATTTGCCTCTGTCTTTAAGGACGTTCATCCCAAGTGTTTTTTCCCAATTGATAAAGAGGATCAGAAACTCATATTAACTATGACTACAATTTGAAGGTTATAGAAGCCATTTACAAATAGAGGTTGTACACATGTATACTTCTGCTACTCGGAGTTTTGTAGTTAGTATATGTATATGTACAGTGGTGGGATTCAAATTTTTTAACCACCGGTTCGGTGAGTGAGCGCTTTGTGCTGAAAATGGAGCATTTAGAAGCTCAGCTGCTTACCTTCCAAGTCAGCAATGGTAAGTAGAACAGCGATGGGGGGGGGGGGGAAATCAGCTGTGCCATGCAATTGAGATGAGCTAGAAAGCAGGAAATAAAGGACAGGATAGGGCAGTGGTGGGTGGGCAGGGCCAGCTAATTGTCGGTTCTACCGGTTCGCCCGAACTACTCCGAACCAGTTATATACATTCTGTACATACCCTGTTTCCCCCAAAATAAGACATCCCCTGATAATAAGCCCAACTGGGCTTTTGAACACATGGCAATAAGGCCAAGAGCTTATTTCAGGGTTCAAAAAAATATAAGACAGGGTCTTATTTTCGGGGAAACATGGTAGATTTTGGTTATATACATTCTGTACATAGATTTTATTTCATGGAGTTTCATTGGAAGTCTTTTCGAAGATTACCTGGCCCTTTTTGTCTGTCTGTGTTTGTGTATGTGTGTGTATCCAAAATTGTAGATAGGGTTTTGCATACACCTGAAGTAAATATATTTTCAAGTTCTCATTATCTGACATTTTTATCATTTGTGGTTGTTAAGCTGGAATGGTTCACAGAGAAGATAGTCAAGGACTGTTTTCAGAAGTTGGGACAGGAAATGATGATCTTAAGTTACAGGAAAGAAGATTCTGATTGAATGCTAAGAAAGACTTCCTAAGAATAAGAACAATTCAGTAGCTGAACCAATTGTTGAATATTCAATAAGGGAGTGAAGCCGAAGAAATAGGCTTCACTTAGGTCCGCCATTTAGGTGGGAAAAGTAGTTCAAGCCGATTGGCTAACCTGTCTGACACAGGGGTGGGTTCTACTTACCTTTACTACCGGTTCGCAGTGGGAGCACTTGCGCACATGTGCAGATGACCCATGATGATATCATGGCAGGCAGGCGGGGCCCAGGGGTGGGTTCTACTTACCTTTACTACTGGTTTGCAATGGAGCCATGCACACACACTCGCTTCACTCGCGCAGAAGCTTCTGCACATGTGCAGAAGCATTTTCATGATGTCAGGGTCAGTGGGCGGGGCCTCCCGCTGGTTTTACTACCGGTTCTATAGCACGGGTGCGAACTGGGAGCAACCCACCATTGGCGGGGCCTCCTGTCAGTTTTACTACTGGTTCTATAGAACCAGACAGAACCGGGAGCAATTCACCACTGGTCTGACAGCCCCTATAAAAGTGCAAGCTGTGAGACAGAGAGTTGCTGGGTTCTACTTGTTTAATAAAGAGTTGAAGTCGAAAATCTGCCTCTGTCTCTTCAATTGCCCACTATCTAACACCAATTGTACCTCTTTTTTTTTTTTTTTTTTTGAGATCTTTAAGCAAAGGCTATATAGCTACTTCTTGGGGATGCTTGGAAATTAGTACTCCCTTCTAGATTCAAGTATGACATTGAGAAGTCTCATTTCTGACTGTTTCCTCCTTCATTTTCCTTCCCTTATTGGCTAGCAACTAGAACTCTTGCAGGAATGTAGGAAAGAGAAGGAAGGTTAGTCTAAACTCTCTCTCTTTTCTTTGGGGTTTTCTGCACACAGCAAAACACTGCAGAAGTATGAATGTCTACGGAGATTCTCAGTCAGCCAGGTCATGGTTGTCCTAAAGGTGCTTTTTCAAGAGGCAACTTGACTTTGTTTTTCCTTGAAGATGTTTCACTTCTCATCCAAGAAGCTTCTTCAGTTCTGAAGAACTGAGGAAGTTTGTTGGATGAGAAGCAAAATGTCTCCAAGGGGGGAAAGAAAAACAAAGGAAGTCCAGTTGCATCTTGAAAAAGCACCTTTGGGATAATTATGAACGATAATTCCAAGGATTGCTTCCATCTTTGGGGCTATTGTGGTGAGTCATCCAAACTAGAGGTGTGAGTTTTCTTGGCATTTCTAATTCTTATTTTCTCCCCCAGATTTTTATTCATTCCTTTGTTAAGAAAATGAGTAGGCCATCCTTGGACTTGATTTAGTCCTCAAACCAGTCTACTGCAACCTTCAGACCAGGGGTGAAATTCAAAATTTTTCCCTACTGGTTCTGTGAGTGTGGCTTAGTGGGCGTAGCAGGGGAAGGATATTGCAAAATCTCCATTCCCACCCCACTCATGGGGCCAGCTAGAGGTGGTATTTGCCGGTTCTCCGAACTACTCAAAATTTCCCCTACTGGTTCTCCAGAACCTGTTAGAACTTGCTGGATTTCACCCCTGCTTCAGACCAAGGGTGAAATGCTACCGGTTTGGACCAGTTCAGCCAAACTGGTAGCGATGGCGGCGGGTGGTTTGGAGAACCAGTAGCAACGGCAGCGCGAGGCTCCGCCCACCCACCCGGTCGTCATTACTTCCTGGTTTTAATCAGGAAGTAACCTATTTTTTACCCTCTGTACATGCACAGAAGGATTTGCACACGCGCAGAGGGTCAGCACGTGATGCACCGCGCGTGCACTTCCGAACCGGTAGGGAAGGCCCTGCTTCAGACCACCCCTCCAACAAGATCACAATGGTGAGATCCAGTAGCAAATTACTTCTTAATGCGACACAAGTTTTTGCCACTCTGAGAGCAAACTTAACACAAAATAAATCTCTGGGGTGTTGCATTTCTCCAGTCACATAAATTAGTTTTAAACAGAACTGAAAATTCTTTTTCCTGCTTCTCTTATGACTTCCTCGTTTCATTTGTCTTTGTTGTGGTAGAACCTAAAAAACAAGAGGGGAACAAATTTGGTTTAAGGAATGAGATCCCAATCGTGAGAAGACTGTCCATGAGAGAATTCACCTGTCTCCTTAAGAAATTTGCCTTGGGAAAAAAGAACTGCAGGGGAAGTTTATTCTGATCAGATCATCTAATTCAAGAGTCTTTTTTTTTTCTATTAATCTATTAGGATCCCCTCTTAGATGAACACTAGCATTTTTTAAATGTCTTCCATCTTAAAACTTGTACGTTTTAATTATACTCCATCTTTAGTTCATGTTCAGCAGATGAAAAGGACAGCTGAGGAGTCTGAAAGCTTTATTCCAACTTTTGTGTGTGTGTGTGTGTGTGTTATTTATTTAAAATGCCACAATTCCTACTGTATAATAAAGAGGCTTAAAAAAAAAAAAACTCATTCTGCCAAGTTGGAAAAAATAACTCGAGTCTTTCAGCGACCCACCGCAGAACAATATGAACTTCGTTTAAACCAAAGAGCGGTTCAGAATGCCTGAATTCAGCTGAATGTTATTTTTAGACAGTTTGGTATAATTATTTAATTAACGGAAATGAAGCATCGTGGCATTGAAGAATTTGAATGAGCGGGGAAGGGCGCTGCGGATGGCTCTCGGAGCAGCTCCATTTCAAGCTAATTCACATTTCCAAAGAACGAAATGGGGGAATTTTCGTAGCTTGCCCTTCATCCCTCTTTCAGCGTTGAGAAGCGATTCAACCAAAGAAAGGTCTCTTCTGCCAGTGAACAGGAATGAGTAGTTGCTGAGGCAACAGGGTGATTCAGAGGAAAAAGGCTTTTAAAATAAAAATGGCTCCTCTCCAAGTTTTCTTTTCTTTTTTTTTTCTTTTACTCTTGTGGCCAGAAAACAGTCCTTGGGCTTTATAATCAATAAACCTATTGTTTGCTGTGAGGGTTTCACTCAGACTTTGAATGCTGAGCTGGTTAAAAACAAGACATCCATGCCAATTGCAAATAATAATTTACCACAGGAAGTGAAAAATTAGCAGGAAGTTTTAGAAAGCTAACACTACTATGTTAAAGATGCCTCGGGCAACACCAGGCTATATGAACCCAACAATGCTGTTTAAATTTGGGTCGGTCACTTGACATTTCTTTTAAAACCATTTAACTCTTTAAAAAAAAAACATCATTTAAAAAAATATTATTTTAATTCTTTTTTAACATCTTGCACGCAGATTTGTGCAATTTGGAATCATTACTATGCTAAGAGTCCAGATCTATTAATAGTCTTTGTATATCTTCTGCCTAGCATTTGCACATAAAAGAAACATTTCAAGTTTGCATCCTGCCAGATTTTTTGGTGCCTTTGCTCCCTATCCACCCCAGTGAACAGTATAAATAGGATGTTCAGCTGAATGTCAAGTGCATTATAAGGGTCTCTCTTGGTTCATGAGTCACATATCTGAGGCCTGTCATATAGACTGGGCTAATTCACTAAGCCATGGCATACTAATATCATTAGTGGTTCAAATCCAATGACACTAATTCAATTCATGATATAATTAGAATAGAACAACAGAATAACAGTTGGTAGGAAGTTGGTAGGGACTTTGGAGATCTTCTAATCCAGCCTCTGTTCAAGCAGGAAACCTGAAACTATTTGAGACAAACAGTTTTCCAATCGCTTCTTAAAAACCTGCAGTGTTGGAGCACCCACAAATTCTGGAGGCAAGTTGTCCCTCTCAATTCTAATCCTAAATTTAATCCTAAATTGCATTAACAGAGGGATTGAACCAAGATCATGTGAGGTACTAACCACTATATAAAGCCTTAGTAAGGCTACACCTAGAATACTGCATCCAATTTTGGTCACCCCACTATAAAAAGATGCAGTGACTCTGGAAACTGTACAGAGAAGAGCAACAAGGATGATTAGGGGGCCTGGAGGCTAAAACATATGAAGAAATGGTTGCAGGAATTGGGTGTCCTAGTCTAGTGAAAAGAAAGACTAGGGGTGACATGGTAGTGTGTTCCAATAACTAAGGAGTTGTCATAAAGAAGAGGGGGTCAACCTATTTTCCAAAACACCAGAACCCAAACCCCAAAAACAATGGATGGAAACTAATCAAGGAAAGAAGCAACCTACAACTAAGAATAAATTTCCTAATAGTGATAAAATTAGTGGAACAGCTTGCCTTCAGAAGTTGTGGGTGCTCCATCGCTGGAGGTTTTTAAGAAGAGATTGGACAGCCAATCTTGTCTGGAATGGTATAGGACCTCCTGCTTGAGGAGCAGAAGACTGGAAGACTTCCAAGGTCCCTTCCAACTATTTTATTCTGTTATTCTAATCATTGCTCAAGTTAGACTTTTCTTCTCGGGTTTAAAGGTACAAAATAAAGAACAGATATTCATTTGCATTCAGTTATTGGGTTCAGTACATTCAACGTGATATATTTTAATCCTCTTTTCTCTCTCTGCCTGTCATCATTAGATATGAGTCAGCAGTGTGCAGCAGCTGCCAAAAAAAGCCAACACAGTTCTGGGCTGCATAAACAGAGGGATAGAATCAAGTTCACATGAAGTGTTAATACCACTTTATAATGCCTTGGTAAGGCCACACTTGGAATATTGTATTCAGTTTTGGTCACCACGATGTAAAAAAGATGTTGAGCCTCTAGAAAGAGTACAGAGAAGAGCAACAAAGATGATTAGGGGACTGGAGGCTAAAACATATGAAGAACGGTTGCAGGAACTGGGTATTGTCTAGTTTGATGAAGAGAAAGACTAGGGGAGACATGATAGCAGTGTTCCAATATCTCAGGGGTTGCCACAAAGAAGAGGGAGTCAAACTATTCTCCAAAGCACCTGAGGGCAGGACAAGAAGCAATGGGTGGAAACTAATCAAGGAGAGAAGCAATTTAGAACTAAGGAAAAATTTCCTGACAATTAGAACAATTAATAACTTCTGCCTGCAGAAGTTGTGAATGCTCCAACACTGGAAATTTTTAAGAAGATGTTGGATAACTGTTTGTCTGAAGTGGTGTAGGATTTCCTGCCTAGGCAGGGGGTTGGACTAGAAGACCTCCAAGGTCCCTTCCAACTCTCTTATTCTATTCTGTTCTGTTCTGTTCTGTTCTGTTCTGTTCTGTTCTATTCTATCAGGCAGACTAGTAACTATATGATAGATAAAAAATATGTGGCAGTCTTCGATGAATATCATTACTGCACATGTGACATGAATGAATTTTAGGACATACAGTATTGCTGAAATTTGTTGATGAAATTGGAACATTCAATAAAGTGATGTTCTATCAAGTGCTTTCTTTAATCATATTATAGGGGGGAGGAGGAGGAGGAGGGGGGGAAGGAATATATCCCAAAAGGGAGTAGAATGGGATAGGTTTATGTAAAATGTGCCCATGTTAATGTACATATGTTAATCTGTATGGATAGATGCAATATTTTTTTCTGGAATTAAGGAGAGAGAAAAAAAACTATCTTGAAAAATTAAGAATTTTAATTTAAATTTAAAAGCAAAAGTCTTAAGAAGATTCAAGAAAATTTTAATGAAAAAAAGTGAGTAATTTTAGAAAACAGTAAACTATTTTTTTTCCCCTGATGAAAGTGCCTTTGAAAATAGTAAAATTAATCAGATGAACAGATTGGGCCTTCACTGGAGTGCTGACTTTATTATTATTAAGGAAAGAGTTAAAGGCAGGGGGAAAAAAGCAACATAGAATAAAAGAGAAAAGTCTGGCTTTTATTGTCACTCTACTAATTGATACACTTTCACTTGGTTGGAATGGAAACCACAAGAAAAGCAACAAAAATAGGAGAAAGGAAGAAAAAGGTTTATTAGAACCACTTACAGATGAGGGTATTATACAAGATTTATTGCAGAAAATGTTTGAAAACTTTGGCAAGAGGATGACTGCAATAGCTGCCAATAGTTTGGATGCTTTTAAAAAAGGGAAATGGAAGAAGAATTTGGGAGCATAAAAAAGGATATGAAAGAAGAAGCTAAGGAGACTGAAGAAACTGTAGGACAATTGGCTGAAGATGTAAAGCAAATTAATGACTAAGAAGCTTTGGCAAGCCAGGCAGAAGTTAAAAATAAACAGATGAAGAAATTTGGACCGCTTGGCGTTAGTGGAACTGAGAGAAAAAGAATTTTCTTTAAGAATTAGGACAATTCAAGAAGTCCACGGAGAAGATACCAGGGAAAAATAGATTGTTATGTGACTGTCTAACTTTTCAAATTGGGATGAAGATTGAGAAGGTTTAGAGCATCAAGCACAATTGGAAAATTAAAAATTATTTCAATATAATGATTACTACAGTGACTATACTCTGTGCACAAAAGGTAGAAAGATTCAACATTACCCACCATGGAGGAATGGTTGCTAAAGTTGACAGAACTTGCTGATAATTGATTTATTTGATTAGAGAAAGGATAATTTATTGGTAACTGGAAAGGCTTAATGGACATTTTGCAAACCCCCCCCCCCAAAAAAAACCCTGTAGTTTATGGTTTGATTGTTAGACAGGATAGATGATAAAATGAAGGAAGTCATGAGGTAACATTTGAGAGAGAAAGAGATAAAATATAATTGTACTTATAACTGTTGTGAAGTTATATCAGCAGCCTCTTCTTTATATATTTATATTTTTTATATCTTCCTCTTTTTTCTATGTTCTTTTTTCCTATTGAACTTTTAGTTTTTCTTTTATTTCTCTTTCCTTTCATTTGCTCTTTCTAGTTTATCCTGTGTTAATCCCTCTTATTGCTATCAAAGCTTTCTTTTTTATATATATTTTTATTGAAAGTTTTGTAAAAGTATAAAAACTAACATGAGCTAATAAAAAGTAAAAGCAAAACAAAAAAAAGGAGAGAGAGAAAAGCAGAAAGGAAAAAAAGCAAAAGGGCAGAAAGAATAAAAATAAATAGGAAGAAGAAACTTCCAATTTTCTTTGCAGCAAATATAAGTACAATTAGAAAGTTATCTCTTATTCTACGATAACAAAAGAAAGTTCAACCTTTTGTATTGTCCAGTTTTGTTGTTCAAAACCACAAGTCGTAAGTGCATTTTTACTATTTTATGAAAAAGGACATAAAGGTTTTCTAGTCAACCATAAAGGTAGATATTGGTTTTTTCCCCCCTTTAATAAATGAAGTTAATTTAGCCATGTGCAAATTCCATTATCTTCACTGACCATTCCTCCATTGTAGGTAGTGTCAAAATTTCTGTTAAAACATTCAGTAAAAATTACATCCCTCTCATTTCTATAACTTTTAACAGGGGAAAGCAGTGCAGTATAGGCCACATTTTTTCAACCAAGGTACCTCAAACTAAGAAACCTAAAGAATGTATCCAAAACCTATGACTGCTGAGAGAATGAAATTTGAGACAATTGTAACATTTCAGACTGCTGCCATGGACAGGTTGCTGCAGCGATCATATGATCTCCTTTTGAATGTTTCAGGAAAGTTTCCCAGCCACTTTCCCAATCCCACAGTCCCTTCTCCATCCAGCAGCAGCTACATATCTGTCTACTGAGAAGGGGAGGGGAGGGGAGGGGAGGAGAGGAGAGGAGAGGAGAGGAGAGGAGAGGGAATATTTATGATGCTTCCTGCCAGCTTTCCACAAGGAAACTCAATGGGGAAGCCAGAAGGAAATTCAAAATTGCTCCCAGTCCTACTTCTTTTTTTGCCCACCATTGTCATCCTGTTTCTCTGTTTAAATAAGGAAATATATTTGAAATGGTGACCCAATGGGTACATTGACCTAACTCCTGAAACTGTCATGACAGCCTCAAAAACAAGAACTCAACACTACTAAACCCAACCCTTAACCATTAGCAGGCTAAAAAATAATCAAGAGTACAATGAGTCAAGCTTGACTTGTACTGATTATAAGGACATATCCATATAGATTTATTTTGGCAGATGCAATTGCTGTTGACTCCTTCCAGAATCCTGTTTTAGATTTCCCAATCTAGCCTTGGGAATAATCTAATAATCTTGATAATTATTACTGGTCTCCTAAAAAAACATCAATCAGATCTGGCCTTGTCCAACTTTTGGGGTTCAGTTAAGGTTGGTTAAGTGATTCCAGTTTCCCACACTTCATGATAACTTCAGAAGAAAAAAAAAAAAACCCACATCTTTCAAACATAATTCAGGACCAATCTATTTTTTCTGAATTATATAAGAAAGCATAATCTGGGTCGCTGGTATTCCCAGAATCTCAGGCCCAAAGATTTTTTGCATTTCTGCAAAAATGCAAAGTGCTTTGATACTAATTATCTTCCGCCTGCATTTTCCTGCAGATCTAATGGACATGGATTCTAGTCCATAATATTCAAGTGTGAAAATAGTTATAGCTGTGGAAAAATATCCCCCCCCCCTTTTGCAACAAAGGTACAATTAGGCTTCTGGGATGATAATACAACCCTTCCAGATTAAGAACACTGTTTGACTTAAACAGACAATATTTCAGAAAGTTAGATCAGTCTGCAATACTGCAGTGAAATCCATGTGAGCAGTTAAGAATCACCCGCATCTTTCTCAATGCTCCCATTTCATCAGAGGTTGACGTGGGATTTTTCTAATTTACGAGAAATCTTCATATCATACTGCCCTGGTCAACAAAAGATTAAAGACTTCAACCTACAATCTTTTTAATCCTACAGTCTGTGTATAAAACAAAGAGTCAGTTTCCTTTTGAAGTAGTAATTGACTGCATCAATGAGTGACTAATCCCCACCCTTTGTCTATCTCTGTCTCTATGATAACTGAATGTTTTTTTCTTTGCGACACAAAGGAAGCAACTGAATCAAAAGTGATCGTAGGAAAAATAAGACATTGATCCCCATTTCAGAAAGAGGAACTCAAAGCACCTCTGCAGCTCTTTTTGCCTCTAACAGAGAAGTCCAATATCCTAAATATTTAACTCATCAGCTGCTGATGAAAAATCTCTACCAATAACTTTCACTGAGGAGTGTACTTGTGCAAGGATAATTGGATGCCCAGGATGCTTTGGTCACCTCTCAAGTTTGCTGAGTGACAAAATCTCAAAGAAGTAGTGAACATTCTGAGAACAACCACCACTGAATCTTTTTTCTGGATGTGAATCTATCTGGCTTCTGGTGAGGTTTACTGTCTTGTCCAGAAGTAGCCAAATTGATGGATTCATAGGTCAGAAGAACTTATAGAAGGACACTATGTCATTCTGTCAAGGACCTAGGAGTACTCATCTCAAATCATCTAAGCCCCAGAGCTCACTGTAACAGCATTGCCAAAAAGGCATTAAGAATTGTTAACCTAATTTTGCGAAGCTTCTTCTCCGGTAACATTGAACTGCAAACTAGGGCATACAAAACCTTTGCCAGACCAATTCTTGAATACAGCTCATCTGCCTTGAATCCACACTGTATATTAATACGATTGAGCGTGTCAACAGGTATTTCACAAGAAGAGTACTCCACTCCTCTACTCACAATAGAATCCCTTATGCCACCAGGCTTGAAATTTTGGGCTTGGACAATCTGGAATTGCGCCGCCTGTGGTCTGATCTAAGCATAGTGCATAAAATTGCCTGCTACAACGTCTTACCTGTCAACGACTTCTTCAGCTTCAACCTCAATAATACACGGGCAAACAATCGATACAAACTCAAGGTAAACCATTCCAAAATCAATTGCAGAAAATATGACTTCAGCAACAGAGTGGTCAACACCTAGAACGCTCTACCTGTTGTTACATCCTCAAACCCTCACAATCTTAAACTGTCTACTGTGGATCTCACCCCATTCCTAAGTGGTCTGTAAGGGGCGTGCATAATCATACCAGCGTGCCTACCATCCCTGACCTACCGTGCCCATTTACTTGTATTCATTTCCTTCATCCATGTCCATGTACATATTCATACCTGCTATCTTGTACAAGTTTGACAAACTAATAAATAAATAAATAAAAATAAAATAAATAGATTGTTGCAAAGGAGCTCACCTCAAGAGAAATTCCTCCTTCTTCAATCTGGGCCATCCTTCAATCCACAGGCCTGTCAACCGGGCTACTGGTCTTTCTTTAAGTTGGGCTACCATCACAAACTATTTGAATTCTTATCAATTTTATCCTAGTTCCCAAATAAATATCAAAAGGCAAGGAAACCGTTGGGAGTACCTGAAAGTATCCCATGGAACAAGTAAATAGAAGTTAAGCCTTCTCAGAGTAATAAATACACTACAAAGTTATGGTTAATTTAGTTTGCATAATTTCTTCCATGTTACTTGGAGTATGCAGCGGAAACAGAAAAACATTAATGCATTTATTTCCAAGAGAACCAGTAACCCAAAACTTTCCAAGTTTAAAATCCTTTATTTTATGGACTGGCCTACCAGTTTTTTTTTTCAATCTAAGCAACCTTGTGTAATGCCTGATTAGTGCTTTGTGAAGTGTGAGCCAGACACACACAAAGGAAGATGTCTCCACCAAAACCAGATGTCTGATTTCATCTGCTACCCATGCCAGATGGGCTTGGAGGAACCAGCTCTGAAGGAGTCTTATGTGCTTTTGCAGATATCAACTACTTCAGATCACCATGATTATGAAGGATATATTGTTGGTTATTCATATGCTGACATATCAGAAGAAGATGGAAAATTATACTTTAAAACTGAACAGCTAAGGATGAGTTTAGGATGTCTTCACAGCAGATTGAGGGTGAAATGAAGGCCATATTCTTTAAAAGTGTTCCATAGTTCATACAACAGTTAGCAATGTATGCATATGAGCCCCTAGTATCAACCCATAGAACTAGAAATCTTTCTTTCTTCTTCCACTGTTTTATTCTTAATCTTAGTTCTATGTATATTAATCTTTTACTTTGCATATATGTGAACTCTTTATGTATAATCCAGTGATTAGAATAGTAGCCTAAATATTCTGCAATCAGAAACATGATATTATTCTATCAATATCACATTCATGAATGTTTGATCCATCCAAAACCAGGAGTGGGTTCTATTTACCTTTACTACCGGTTTGCAACAGGGCCGCGCACACTCTTCTGCACAAGTGCAGAAGCATTTTAATGATGTCAGGGTCAGTGGGCGGAGCCTCCCACTGGTTTTACTACCGGTTCTATAGAACCGGTGCGAACCAGGGGCAAAACTAATCATATTTAATTTCTCCAGTTTCAATTATTAAAGCATAAGTTATATCCACTACCTTGAGAGTATGCACCAACTTTGTGGACCTTAGTAGATATATTGAATATGTTAAAATCAATAAGGATTTTAAAAGTGATTCATGTTGACCGAATCATGCTTTAAACGTGTAGCAACTTTGATGAGCAAATTTATAATGAGCGTGCTGGGAAGTGCTCTTTAGTAAGAGCAAATAGCAATATTCCGAGAACTAATAACAACAGAAAAATGCACAATTCATCTAAGCTGTATTAGAAACATAACTAGAGAAAGCAACAAGTACAGCTTGATTTAAGACAACATAAGAATTATGGAAACTAGAATGGATCATTAAATAGATTTGAGTCAGCCTGAAGTTTCACTGAAGAATGTAAGCACTTAATCAGAGAATTGCTTTTAACATGAGACAAGTGAGTAAATAAAAATGACATTCAGATGTAACTTTACTGTAAAGAGCAATTGTTGTTTCCTCTTGCCAATTCTATGCTTCCTGTCAATCACATGGCATGCTATGGTTAAGTGGCAGCAAAACCTATTCTTCTATATACTATTAAAACTTCTTCGTCATTATCATTAACTGAATGAAATAGTGCATCGTAGGGTAACCTTTTGGGGACCAAGATACCTCAAGAGGGCTAATATTCAGAATATGAAATTTGGGGATGTTATGGCTGCTTCAGGCTGCTGCTTTGGCTACATGATGGTCATTTTGAAAATTTTGTGACAGTTTCCCTGCCACTCTCGCAATCCCTTCCCCTCCCTCTCTACTCAGCAGCAAGGAATTGACTTACGGCTCATAAAGAAACAACCACTTTTAAGGTGCATGAAGAAAGGTGTGGATAAATTTATTGCTTTATGTGCTTCTTCTCTAATAGACAAACATGTTGCCAGGCCCAACCCAAGAAGATTATAGAACAATCCAGTCAAAATTCAGTTCTTTATTTGTTCCTACCACATGGACAGAATCTTGCCAGACTAAATCTATACTATTCTAACTCTAATAGATATACCCTGGGATATTCTAGGGAGTGGTTTCCACTGCCTTTTTCCCCATGTGTGGCAGGGGTGAAATGCTCCCGGTTTGGACCGGATCACCCGGTTCGGACTGGATCACCCGATCCAGTAGCGATGGCGGTGGGTGGTTCGGAGAACCAGTAACAAAAATCCCTGCCCCCCCCCAGCTGAGCCATGCAATCATCAGAGGCTTTTTTTTTTTACTTTTAAAAGCATTTTTTCTAAAAACAAAACAAAAACAAAGCATTTTTGTAGAAAAAATGCTTTTAAAAGTAAAAAAAAAAAGTTGGTCACGCCCACCCAGTCACATTACTCCCCACCAAGCCACGCCCACAGAACTGATAGTAACAAATTTTACATTTCACCACTGATGTGTGGTCATTCTGTTTCTCTGTTTAGTGAGGAAATCTCTGAAACAATGACTCAGTGGGCCATGGGTTGTGTAGTATAATTCTATCAACTTGCCGAAGATAGTTGAGAATCATGACCATTGAAGAAAAGACAGGATAGGTTCCTTGTACTATTCCCACCCCCTCTTTTCATAACAGTAGTAAAAAGTAGTAAAATCTTGGACAAGTTTTGTTAGAAGCTATATCACTGAATAATGTAATATTTGCAAATGCATGGTTCTAAATTTGTACTCATAATTCTTTAGGACAGTAAGAGTTACTGTACATTGGTACAGTAGTGGCCAAAATTGTGGAAACCTTTTGGGAAAAGTGTATTTTCTAAAACTAGCTAATAACACCACTTTTTTTGGAGTAGTACCATAAAATTATATATCAATGGAAAGATAATTTAATCAAGAGTGTAATACAATAACTTTTATGAAGGATTTGCTATTCGAATAGCAGTTACAGTATAAAGAAGAAAAGTAAAACACTTAGAAAAAAAGAGGTATACAAAAATTATCACCATATCAGTTAATACTTAGTTGGGTAACCTTTAGAATGAATTACGGCCTTACAACGTCTTCCCATGGAGTGAACCAAGTCTTTTAGTTCTGCAGTTGTTATAATGTGAAACCAAGATTTGAAGGATTGCTTCTATTAACTGGGTTTTATTGCAGGGTCGCTTCTAACTAACAAGTTTCTTTAGTCGGCTCTGTAGATTTTCAATTGGGTTAAGGTCTGGGCTATTCCTAGGTCATTCCAGCAGTGGAATAGGATTATCTTGAAACTCCAAAAAGAAAGTGGTGTTATTAGCTATCAAATCTCAAAAATACACTTTTCCCAAAAGGTTTCCACAATTTTGGCCACTATTGTAGCATGGCAGAAGGCATTTTTATGACTCTGAGAAAGCTGGGGTTTGATGTTGATTACAAAACTCCCCAGCATTGCCAGTCGGCTTATTTTTCTAATTTTAATGCATAAATAAATAAATACAATAAATCAATATAAATATATGTTTAAATTGATATAGTAAATAAATAAATAACTTTGGACCCATCTCATGTTTTTGGCTCATTCATTTAATTGGTTCTATTTATCTAGTTTTAGGGCTTATGTGAACACATCACAGTTCAGCCCATATTTATGCAGAAACACTGAAAATCTAAAAGGATTTTAGCATCATTGTAGGTTTGTGCATTTAAGCATCATTGTAGGTTTGTGCATTTAAGCATCATTGTAGGTTTGTAACTCCCAATTGAGATTCCTTCCAAATTATTCCTTTTTGTTTTTGGGAAGTGTTTTCATTTACTCACTCAACATTCCCAAAGAATCCAGATGTTACTATCCAAACAGATGTAGTTCAGTGTTTTCCCCTGTTTATCCTTTCTTTTAATGGCCTTTATTGGGCCACTGACTGATTGCAATTATAGTTCCACCCAGACTTTCATAAGTCAATTCACCAAGTTCTGGTAAACACATCTGTGTAAGAATGGACAATTCTTTCTCTTTCTGCCATGAATGACATTCTTTTTTCTCATGAATGAAGGCAAATATGTATGACCTCGGATAACGTCACAAGATCCAATCTGGGTCGGTCACTAGGAACAGAGCTTTAGTCTTCTGAGCTTTCAAGTTCATGCTGGAGCCCATCCTCAGGGAACTTCTCTCTACCAGAATATCAGTGGTGGGTTTCAAAAAAATTTACTACCAGTTCTGTGGGTGTGGCTTGGTGGGTGTGGCAAGGGAAGGATACTGTAAAATCTCCATTCTGTCCCCAATCCAGGGGAAGGTTATTGCTGATTTCCTCCCGATCAGCTGGGACTTGGGAGGCAGAGAATAGATGGGGGCGGGGCCAGTCAGAAGATTTACTACCGGTTCTCCAAACTACTCAAAATTTCTGCTACTGGTTCTCCAGAACTGGTCAGAACCTGCTGAAACCCACCTCTGCAGAATATGTTCTTTGGCCTATTCTCTGCATCATATTTGTGTGGGACCTTCCTATTGGTTGATTGGTGCATTGATGGCTGGCAATTGGCTGTTGTTTCTGCTCCCAAGTCCTCAGCTCCTAAGTACCTGATAAACTGGTGGTAGATTGGCACTTCTGTTGACTGACAAGGGACCCGTTTCCCAGGCTTCAATCATCTCCCTGTTTATCTTCACTGGTGCCTATCGTCCCTGTCCTAATGTTTTCTTTTATTCGTATCCTTTTCATGTATTTATAATTATGTTTACACTTGTATCTGTCATAAAATACATGCTTGGCGAAATAAAATAAATAAAATAAAAACAAATCTTTGTACCTGTACATTCTTTTTTCTTGTTCTTAACATTGCAAACATGCATAACTATATTTATAATTAAACCTTTATTGATTTAATAGCCTTTACTCCTGGGTAAGTGAATAGAGGATTGCAGCCTAGTATTATTTTGGAACAAAATTCCCTTGTGCTTATTTATTTCAATATCCTTGATACAATTGTGTCTTCTTATACAATAGTACACCTGAAGATAAGCTAACAAAAGAGGCTAAACCTAGTAGGTTGGTCAAGTTGCACAGCCATTCATCCTTTAACATGTGGTTGCTACATTGAGATTCATAATTATGTTATATTATATCCTACAGTGATAAACATCATTGCACATTGCACCACATTATCATGGAGCAATAAACCAGAAGCATTGCAAACTGTGGGAAAAGATCAGGAAATTAACACCCATGTTGACTTATTTCTGAACGGGGGATCACAAGCTCAGAATTCATATTTGAAGTTCCATTGGACTATTCAAAGGCCAATTTGAAGTCTTTAAACTTTTGACAATTTGACTTCCATTCATTGCTTATATGACTCAATTGGTGTATTTCACAATGTGTTGGAATTTTTGCCTCTCCCTGCTTGGTCCTTCTACAAGTTCTCAGGCCAACCTGAAATATAGAGCAGCCTGTAATATATTTCAGCCTTTGACCTCAGGGAACTTGGCTGCATGAAGTTTTCTCTGGATATGTGCGTGTATGTGTGTTTCAAAAGGTCTGCTGTGTTGCTTCATCATGATGGTGGTGTTTCTGGGACAAATGAGCTAAGAATGCCAGGAGTACATATCAAAAGTATATATTCCCAAGCAGAAATATCCAAAGCATGAAGATCACCCCAGCTGCCCATATAAAGCAAGCAGGCACCTCTGCTAAGCAGTAATGATAGAAGAAGAGGCTGGAAGCAGAGAATCAGTTTAGGAACAACAGAAAAGGCAATCTTTTATACAATGTCAGACAATCACTTTTATAAAAAGGTAAAGGTAAAGGTTCCCCTCACACACATGTGCTAGTCGTTCCCGACTCTAGGGGGCGGTGCTCATCTCCGTTTCAAAGCCGAAGAGCCAGTGCTGTCTGAAGACGTCGCCGTGGTCATGCGGCCGGCATGACTAAATGCCAAAGGTGCACCGAACGCTGTTACCTTCCCACCAAAGGTGGTCCCTATTTTTCTACTTGCATTTTTTACATGCTTTCGAACTGCTAGGTTGGCAGAAGCTGGGACAAGTAACGGGAGCTCACCCCATTATGCGGTGCTAGGGATTTGAACCGCTGAACTGCCGACTTTTCGATCGACAAGCTCAGCGCCTTAACCACTGAGCCACCGCATCCTACTAATCACTGTTGTAGTTTACCAAAAAAGTGATTTAAAATGAATTTTTTTTTAAAAAAAAATAAAATAAAAATAAATGTGTACTGTATACTGCTCAGCTCCAAGCATCTCTGGGCAGTTTACAAATTGTTTTTTAAAAAAACAAAAAACCAAGGAACAAGGACAAGGATGGTAGAGTGAACAAACCCAGATGGGAACAAAGAGAAAGAAGAAAAGGGGGCTTTAATCACTCTCACCAAAGGCTTGGGTGAAAAATTGGGACTTCAGGGTCTTTTGAAACACAAGTAGAGTGGGAAGCTTTTGAATCAAAATGGTTGATGATATAGAGCCAGATGTTAATCCCCTCAGGTCATATGGCACTCAACATGCTAATTATGAGGAGCTGAGGATCTTTTGGTGTACTAATTGTGTTTATGACATGACTAGATTAAAATATTCAGGACATCTAGTTCTTGATGTTGCCTTATAGGAAGAACAATCCAAAGCCACAATGAAATAGAGTGGGAAGATGCAGGAATAAACAATGGGAACATGTATGCAGTAAGGAGCAAGAACTTGGGGAAGTTCAACCTTGTGAAAGGTGAAATGAAAAAATGCCTGGATATATGGACATCATCAGATACCATGGAAATGAATTGGAATGTGTTATTGCTAAAAGGGAAGAATATGAAACATAGAATGACAGACTTGGAAGGGACATTGGAGGTCTTCTAGTCCAACCCCCTGCTCAAGGCAGGAGACCTTCTACCATTTCAGAGAAATGGCTGTCCAGTCTCTTCTTAAAAGCCTCCAGTGATGGAGCACTGAAAACTTCTGAAGGCAAACCTTTAGACCAGAGGTGAAATCCAGCAGGTTCTGACAGGTTCTGGAGAACCGGTAGCGGAAATTTTGAGTAGTTCAAATACCACCTCTGGCTGGCCCAAGAGTGGGGTGGGAATGGAGATTTTGCAATATCCTTACCCCAGGAGTGGGGAGGGAATGGGGATTTTGCAGTATCCTTCCCCTGCCATGCCCACCAAGCCACACCACGCCCACCAAGCCATACCCACACAACCGGTAGTAAAAAAAAAAATTGAATTTCACCACTGCTTTAGACTGATTAATTGTTTTCACTGTTAGGAAGTGTCTCCTTACGTCTAGATTGCTTCTCTTCTTGTTTAATTTTCATCCATAGTTTCTTGTCTTGCCTTCTGGTGTTTTGAAAAATAAGTTGACCACCACCAGCCTTTCTTGTGATGGCCTTTCAAATATTGGAACATTGCTATCATGTCACCCCTAGTCCTTCTTTTCACTAAACTAGACAAACCAAATTTCTGCAACCCTTCCTCATATGTTTTAGTCTCCAAGCCCCTAATTATCTTTGTCACTCTTCTCTGCACTCTTTCCAGAATCTCTACATCTTTTATATATTGTGGTGACCACAAAAAGGAGATAGGAGAGTTTCATTATAGTATCAAACATGTGGGCAGGAACTGACTGCAGAACAAATCACGAACTGCTCATGTGCAAGTTCCAAATAGAATATAGAATAGAATTCTTTATTGGCCAAGTGTGATTGGACACACAAGGAGTTTGTCTTCAGTGTACATAAAAATACATTCATCAAGAATAATAAGATACAACACTTAGTGATAGTCATAGGATACTAAATAAGCAATCAAATCAAACTAGGAAACTAAATAAAGCAATATAAATTGTAAAGATACAAGCAAAAAGGCTATAGTCATAAGTAGAAAGAAGATAGGTAATAGGAAAGATGAGAAGAATAATAGTAATATAGTCTTAGTAAATAATTTGACAGTGTTGTGGGAATTAATTGTTTAGCAGAGTGACGGAATTTGGGAAAAAAACTGTCCTTGTGTCTAGTTATTCTGGTGTGCAGTGCCCTATAGCATCATAGAAGTTGAAACAATTTCTGTCCAGGATGTGAGGGATCTGTAGATATTTTCACAGCCCTCTTTTTGACTCGTGCAGTATACAGGCTCTCAATGGAAGGCAGGTTGGTAGTAGTAGTTTTTTCTGCAGTTCTAATTATCCTCTGAAGTCTGTGTCTGTCTTGTTGGGTTGCAGAGCCAAACCAGACAGTTACAGAGGTGCAGATGACAGACTCAATAATTCCTCTGTAGAACTGGATCAGCAGCTCCTTGGGCAGTCTGCGCTTTCTGAGTTGACGCAGAAAGAACATTCTTTGTTGTGCTTTTTTGATGATGTATTTGATGTTAGGTGACCATGTTAAGTCTTGAGATATGATAGAACCTAGAAACTTGAAGGTCTCTACTGTTGATGCTGTGTTGCCTAGTATTGTAGAAGAAGAAAACCAACCAGTTTCAGCAAATATGATCTGAAACATATACCCACGATTTTCAAGAAGAAAACATAGGTATTACTTTGAAGTCTTGAATCTCATAGGCAGAAACCAAAACGAACTTAAAGACGTTGTTAAGGATGAATGTGAAAAGAAATTGGCGAATAGGAAGAGACAGAAGAAAGCAAATTGATTAGCAGAATAAACCATGGCAACTTCAAGAAAAGAAGAGAAGCCAAGAAAGTCAAGTATCTCAGGAAATAATTTAACAAAACTATTCCAGAAAGCTGTAGAAGTAGTATTACAATAACATTTGTAAAGACAATGAATATGGGAAAAAAACACAGAAAAGCAATAAGTCTTTCAAAAGATATTTGAACTGAGAAGAGGGTTCCAACTCCAAAATAATATGCTAAAAGATGCCAATGGACATATAATAACCAATTCAAAGAAGACTGCAGTAAGATTGTAATGAAATACTGTACTGCATTCTACTGTGTAGTAGAGATGTCAAAACCCAAACACCTTAGAATATATTTCCTACTTATAAAAAACCTCCAGTAGATCAGCACTCCAGTCAGTTTTTAAAGGGACACCTGTTTTAATTATCTCCCACTAATGTTAAATAAATTTTATCACTCTGATGTTTTTGGGTTGCCTCATCTCCTAAAGCCCAATAGCAAAAATTGTCTCTTAATGTCTTTCTTGGGGATTTAATAGCAGTATGGGAATCCAGGGATAGTGTAAAGAGCTAGCAATACAATGAAAGATGGGAAGTCTTTCACACAATTTGGTCATCTTATAATTAAGTATAAGGTAAAGGTTCCCCTTGCACATATGTGCTAGTCGTTCCTGACTCCAGGGAGTGGTGCTCATCTCTGTTTCAAAGCCGAAGAGCCAGCACTATCCAAAGACGTCTCTGTGGTCATGTGGCCGGCATGACTAAATGTCAAAGGTGCATGGAACGCTGTTACCTTCCCACCAAAGGTGGTCCCTATTTTCCTACTTGCATTTTTTACCTGCTTTCGAACTGCTAGGTTGGCAGAAGCTGGGACAAGAAACAGGAACTCACCCTGTTACGCGGCACTAGGGATTCAAATCATTGAACTGCCGACCTTTTGATCAAAAAGCTCAGCGCCTTAGCCACTGAGCCACCACGTCCCTTATATAATTAAGTATAAGAGCATCATATTCCATCCATGGTAATTTCTCTAAAAGGCTCTTTGTTGAAAGGCACTTGCCTTGCCTTTCAACAAAGGCAAGAGTAGTAGAAAGCAGGAGGAAAATTGTTGGACACAAGACTAATTTAAAGCACTATCCAAATCTGTTATAAAGTTTAGAATACCACAATAGTTGATGAGCAATTAAGACTTATCAAGCAGGTGAAGAAGACACACAGGGCATTGGATTATGGTTTTCCCATTCTGGAAGTAGAAATAGTTTTTCTATGTCAGTACTATAACGGTAATTATTTCTAAATTTGCACTCTTATAAATTAATTTGTAGATTCTTCCTCATCCTTGGTGATATGTCAGTGGCCACATTTTCCTAAAATATTTTTGAATCTAATCTGATAAACTCTCAACCCAAAAGCTGAGGAAGCTTCTTGGATAAGATTAACAGAGTTGGAAGGGACCCTTTAGGTCATCTAGTCCAACCCACTCCAAGCAGGGCACTCTACACCATTTCTGACAGAGGGCAGTCCAATCTTTTCTTGAAAGTCTCCAGTGATGAAGCTCCCACAACTTCCGAAGGCAACTTCTGTTCCATTGGTTGATTGTTCTCACTATCAGAAAGTTCCTCCTCATTTCTAGGTTGAATCTCTCCTTGGTCAGTTTCCATCCTTATTCCTTGTCTGGCCTTCAGGTGCTTTGGAAAATAGGTTGACCCCATCCTTTCTGTGGCAGCTGCTCAAATATTGGAACACTGCTATCATGTCTCCCCTAGTCCTTCTCTTCACTAGACTAGCTATGCCCAGTTCCTGTAACCATTTTTCATATGTTTTAGTCCCCAGTCCCCTAAATATCTTGGTTGCAATCCTCTGCACTTTTTCTAGAGTCTCAACATCTTTTTATAGTGTGGTGACCAAAACTGGATCCACCTGTGCCTTCCCCGATCTCCCCAGGTTCCACCCTCTGCAGGTACCTCTCCATGGCAGAAATGGAGGAGAAAGATAGGGCACGCTGGGAGGAGAAACTGCGGAGATTGAGGAAGGCACGGGAAGCAGGAATGGAGGAGAAAGTCTGGGCATGCTGGGGAGAAACTGCACAGATTGGGGAAGGCACGGCAGGCAGGAATGGAGGAGAAAGCCTTGGGGCACTGGGAGGAGAAACTGTGGAGATTGAGGAAGGCATGGGCAGCAGAAATGGTGGAGAAAGTCTGGGCGTGCTGGGGAGAAACTACGCAGATTGGGGAAGGCACAGCAGGCAGGAATGAAGGAGAAAGCCTGGGGGCGCTGGGAGGAGAAACTGCGGAGATTGCAAAGCCCCCCTCCATGCCCCTTTTTGGGCCTGAAAAGCCTCCGGCACCAACCTGGAGGCCAAAACAGGGGGCGAGGCGCATGCACGAGGGGGCACATGCACAGGGAACATGTACGCATGCACAGGGTGCATGCATGGGGGCACTCACATTGAATTTTGGGGATTGGGGCACACGTGCATGCATTCACGGGCTTTGGGCACTCGGCACCAAAAAGGTTAACCATCACTGGGATAGACCATCAACAAAAAGATGTCACCAAAGAAAACCCTTTTATGGAATAGGACACATTGTCATGTAGGGTTATTTGGTGCAATTTCATTTTGGGAAATGCAGATGATGTTGTTCCTCTAATGTTTTTGTTTTTATGTAAACATTACTTAAATGCCTTATGCATTATACACATGGCATCTAGTGTTTGACAGAAAGAGAAACACATGCAGGATGCCAGTAGATGTCACTTTATCAGAAAGGGAAATTAATTCTATAGAGATGTTAAAGATGTGTTAAAATGATTGGTGTTCATGAACTAAATCTTGATATGTAAAGAAATCAAAGGAAGTTTAAATGTAGATGGGTCTGGGATTTAGTCCAAAATAAATGTGATTAAGATCAGAAAATTGTCTTATTGTTTAATTGTTAAATTAAACAACTTCTACCCTCAAAACGATGCTATAGGGCACTGCACACCAGAACAACTAGACACAAGGACAGTTTTTTCCCAAATGCCATCACTCTGCTTAACAACTAATTCCCACAACACTGTCAAATAATTTACTAAGACTATATTACTATTATTCTTCTCTTCCTTACTAGTATCTATCTCTTCCCACTTATTACTATAACCATGTTGCTTGTATCTTTCAATTTATATTGTTTTTATTTGTTTCCTAGTACGATTTGATAGCTTATTGACAACACTTGACAATCACTAAGTGTTGCATCTTTTTATTCTTGATGAATGTATTTTATTCTCCTTATGTACACTGAGAGCATATACACCAAAGACAAATTCCTTGTGTGTCCAATCACACTTGGCCAATAAAGAATTCTATTCTATCATGCTGGTATAAAGCTATGACTTAAAAGCAGACAACTTTCAGTAAAGCTCATTCTTTTTTAAAAAATCTATACTACAGTGACCTAGAATAGACAAAACTGAAACTCGTGAAACAAGAGGTGGCAGTTTTATCATCTAAACAATCTTTCTTGTATAAAAGAACGTTTTAATGAGCAGTAATCTTATGTGAAAACAGGACTATGCAATTTGAATTATCAATTTTAGGCATTGCCATCTTTCTAACTATGGCTGACTAAATCTTGGTGTTTTGCTTTCTCATACATTCAAACTTAAAAATCTGAAATCTCATTTATGAAGAAATTTGCAGATGATGATGATAATGATGACAATAATTTGCTTACCCACCTGAGTAGGCCAAATTCAATTAATATGAGTATTCCAAGCAAGAAAAGAACCTTTCAGACATATGGATCTCTTAAAAATGAGAAGTCTCATTCGTCATCTTCAGGCTGGTGTTTTCGGTTTCGTGCTTCTAGGAGCAATGTGTGATCGCAGCTGTTTCTTCCTTTTAACTGCTAGTGGGGGTATGAACTGATTGGGTGGGAGCTTGGCTGTGTTCTGATTGGGTGGAGGTGTGTTCTGATTGGTAGGGGGCTTGGTTGTGCTCTGATTGGATGGGGGTGTGTTCTGTTTGGGTGGGGGCTTGGTTGTGCTCGGGTTAGTCTGAGTTGCAGGGGGATTCCAGCTGGTGAGCTGCGTTGCTGTTGTTTGGCTTCGCGTTCGTGGCCGTGCCACATCTTCCTGGTGGGTGTCAGTTTGCTTCATGTATGGATTGGAGGAGTTTAAAGTGGCTAATGATGCAGCTGTGGTCTGGCTTCTGGTTTGTGGTCATGCCGAGACTTCAACGTCGCCAAGACACTTCATATATATATAAAGAATGGCAATCTTTTTAGCTCCCAAATGTCATTATATATACTAAACTTTACATCTAGAACAGTTAAGCCAATTGTAGAAATCCTGAAACACTCTGGATATTTATTAGCTGCCCAGTAAGATGGGTAGCTAGCACATTTTACAAATAAATAAAACAAATAAAATATTTGGTACCACACTCCCCAAATCTTTTGCTGTCGGTCATGATAAGTTGGGCTAAAGAGAGCTGCAGATCCAAACATCTGGAAAGTTTTGAGTTAAGCATTCAAATATTATCCTCTTGAATCAATCAATCTTTCAGCTCTGCTTTCTTTTATATTCAGTTTTTCTAATCTCAAATTCTTCATTGTTTATGAAGCAATCTGAAAATATTTGTCTAATCAATACAAAAGAGCAAATTAAATTCTCATCCATCCTATTTTCATTCTTTAACGAGCCTGCTACGTTACAACATCTACGGTACATTTTTACTCTCCATTTTAAAGCAGTTGGATACAAACAACTAGCGTTTCCATGCGTTAAGATCTAAATGAAAATTATACAACATAAAATCATGAAAGAATATCATGGATAAATAATAACTTCAAATCAACAACCGAAATTAAAATGCATTTCAATACAGAGAGATAAAAATCATCTGGTTTTAAACTTTTGTTCTGCTTATCTTATGGACCAGAGTGAAGCACTATTGTCTGGAAAGTGAAACATTAGAAGAGACCCAGAGAGGAAGAAGACAGCAATAAATTATGGAGAAAACAGGACAGGGCAGTAGGAATTGGCAGTTCTGCTGATTGAATGCACAGTGTTCCTTGAACCTCAGGAGTTCTTTCTGAAAGCCTCAGTTGGGCCTCTCCCCACATGAGTTTTAAAGATGTGTGCTTAAATCTTAGAAGCAGGCACACTTAGAAGGAGTTGGAAGCAAATGGATCTCACATGGAATCACTTGAGAGACTCAAGAGTTGGTACTGGCTCACATTTAGACTACTATCTGGATCTAATACCAAATTTAATTGTCTGATTCCTTTCCAATGGTGTTTCAGTACACTTATTTGCAAGGTTTTTTAAATTTTATTTTTAAAGTAATACTTTTTAATATAAAACTTGTTTATAATCTTACGGTCAGTTTATAATCTTCAAGCTGGTAGCAAACAATAATATATACGGTAGAAAGTTAGCACCCACCCCTCCCTTAGAAGAATAAAATATTCTAGGAAATATTAAAAAGGCAGAATATTATATTTCCCTGGATGAGAAAAGGAGAAACATGTTTTTGAAGACAAAGCATCTCCCTGCCACACACACACCCACCACTTCAGCTCCAGGATGATGGGATTAAGACTTCAGGACATGATAGGATTAGCTTCATTACCTCATCACCCAGCAAGATACAACCAAGCCTGGGACTCAAGACAACCTACAAACTTACCCCAACACATACAGAAAAAGTTGAATGCTGAAACAATGTTTAAAAAGTAAAGCATAATTCTAATCATGGAACTATCTTAGAATGTCTGGAACCCCAGGCCTAATGATGCAGCAACATCTAGAGGGACTTCTGGATCATTAATTTCCTTCCCTTCCTTCCTTCCTTCCTTCCTTCCTTCCTTCCTTCCTTCCTTCCTTCCTTCCTTCCTTCCTTCCTTCCTTCCTTCCTTCCCTCCCTCCCTCCCTCCCTCCCTCCCATCAAGAATGATTCTGGGAAAAACAACTGATGGTCATAAACCCCAATTTCAGTATTAAAAATGTCTGATAATTCTCAAGAACGTTGAATTCTAAAAGTAGACATAGCTGATCCTGATTTTTTTGGGATGGGCAACAGGGGAAGAGTTGTTCAGAGGAAAAAGTGGTAGCAGACTGAATGGGACACTCAAGTTAGTGTAGAAAACCAGATGCACTGGATTCTTTACCTGAAAACTGTAGTAACAATAAGCCACTATTTTGAATTATTTAATTAGGTTCTTCCTAAGGGCATATTAGGGGAAGATCTGCAATATTTTGGGATGCTAAAATTGCTATAGTTTCAAATTGGCAGGCATCATATGAAATCCTGTTTCCATTTGGAGGATCAAATGATTCTTCCAAAGTAGACTCCTTTGACTAGGGATTTTGGAATCCTTCCCTCTGCCACAAATCTGAGCCATATCCCCAGTCTTGTTTTATGTCCTTTAAAACTGCTGCATGTGTTCAACAGGAGGAAATGCCAGTACTTTTTTTAAAGCCCCCACAGCTTATTCTTCCTTTCAGCTGCCTCTGCACCTGAATAAGAGACAGAGAACAGGCCACTGCTTTAAATCTTAAAACTTGTCAGTTACATCACCCCAAAGTATGTGGTGCAGGTGTCTCGGTGTCAAAGATCACTCTACACTTCTGTGCTCTGCAAAGACGCAGGCAGATGTGTGGAACAGGCTAAGTAACGTAGCAAAAGTCTTTCAAAGATGGTGCCATTTCAGCGAACTGAGTTCAAAGGTTGCACTGCCTTTGGTGCTTTAGGAATGTTTGGGAGATAAAATGCCTGCCTTTTGCAGTTAACAAATAACCCATAGCTGGAGGAGGAGGAGGAGGAGGAGGGGGAGGGGGAGGAGGAGGGGGAGGAGGAGGAGGAGGAGGAGGAGGAGGAGGAGGAGGAGGAGAAGAAGAAGAAGAAGAAGAAGAAGAAGAAGAAGAAGAGGAGGAGGAGGAGGAGGAGGAGGAGGAGGAGGAGGAGGAGGAGGAGGAGGAGGAGGAGAAAAAGAAAAAGAAGAAGAAGAGGAGGAGGAGGAGTGGGGGAGGAGGAGGAGGAGGAGACTGAGGCTATCTCATTTCATCATTCTGTGTTTGGTGTTTACGAACTTCAGAATTGATAAAGGAGAATGATTGTAGTTTAGGGTTGAAATGAAGGGTCCTTGATGTTCTCCAAGCTTGGTTGTTGCTGTTGTTTTACAGATGTTTCATTACCCAAACTAGGTAACATCATTGGGGCACTGAAGATGTTACCTAGTTTGGGTAATGAAATGTCTGCAAGAAAACAGCCAGGTTCAGAGACCACCAAGGAGGAGGAGAAGGAGAAAGAGGAGAAGGAGAAGGAGGAGAAGGAGGAGAAGGAGTAGTAGTAGTAGTAGTAGTAGTAGTAGTAGTAGTAGTAGTGAAGGAACCAGATCCAATTGTTGTTTACTTTTCCCTTGGAAAACAGACTCCAAATGAAAAGTGTGGAATCATTCAGAGCATGAACATATTGGTCCTAGAGAGGAAATCCAGGGGGGAGGATAGAAATAGAAAGAAGAAGAGGGAATGCACAATGAATTACTTGGGAAAAGGCTGATTCCCAACCAGATTGGCCCAGGTATTCAAAACTAAGCTGCGCTGGTTGCATTTGTGTAGAAATTCCAAGGATCAAGGCTTATGGAACTGCAATGGGACTTCTCCATGGACAAAAGAGAGGTGTCAACAAATTTGGCAGGGTTTCCTCATAACTACAGAATATTATTCACCTTTCTAAACTATTTATATGCCAGCTGGTTGTTTTTAAAGATATATTTAAGGAATGCAGAGTAACAAAATGATAGTAGAAATATTTGAGAATTATTGCTTGGTAGTAGAAATATTTATTGTGGTGATAAAGAGCCAGACTCAAAAAAATGTGTCTTGGTTCAAACCTAAAAACCAATACACGCACAAAACTACCATGATCAAATACAATTGATAAAGAGAACATGATGGATGCAATAATGAAACCATCAGTTAACAAAGTAATTGGGAAAACAATACATGCTTATAATATGCGCCTTGAAAAATCAGGGAAGATGACCTTCTGAAGAGTAGCTGCAAAGACAGCAAAAAACATTTTCAAGGTTAATATTACATGTCCAGGATAAGGCATAACTAAAATGCTAAGAAGAAGTAACTCCTTCTCAAGATAACCCAGTTATATTCTGTGACCTGTGACCTCAGAATGCAGAGGGTTATCGATAGAGGGAAGGGAAATAGAAAAACGCGGAAGGAAAAATAATATCGTAAATGGAAGTACAGCGGTCTGGCCAACTGGCCAACAGAGTAAGCCCACTGGTTTACGGTTGAGTACCAGGGATGCAGTGGTTCAGTGGCTAAGATGCTGAGCTTGTTGATCAAAAGGTCGGCAGTTTAGCGGTTCGAATCCCTAGTGCCGCGTAACGGGGTGAGCTCCCGTTACTTGTCCCAGTTTCTGTCAACCTAGCAGTTCGAAAGCATGGAAAAAATGCAAGTAGAAAAATAGGGACCACCTTTGTTGGGAAGGTAACAGCGTTCCGTGCACATTTGGCATTTAGTCATGCTGGCCACATGACCATGGAGACATCTTCGGACAGCGCTGGCTCTTTGGCTTTGAAATGGAGATGAGCACTGTCCCCTAGAGTCAGGAACGACTAGCACATATGTGCGAGGGGAACCTTTACCTTTACCAGCTGCCAGAAACAAATAGAGGGGACTCTTTGGCTTGGTGCCAGCTAGATGGCAACAAGAGCTGACGTCTTCTGATATTGATAAAGCTAAGCAGAGCCAGACCTAAAAAGAACTTAGATACAGTTCCTCTAATATCCTGGTGGTCTCCTATGGAGAAAGACACTGGTAAATTCTTATGGTGAGTAGCCCACCCAAAGACCTTACCAATGTCTTCCTCAGTAGGAGACCACCAAGATATTCTAGGAGTGTGGACCAGATTGGAAAAGAAATAATTAAATAAATAAATAAATAAAAAGAACAAATTAAAAACAGCCTGGAAGAAAACAGTAGCAAACAGCTCCTGTTTTGAAGCAAAGAAGCAATTGGAAATTGAATTTTTTTAAAGGGAAATATATATATATAATAATGGCCTTGATGAGCTAAAAGTCTGAAAGCATCAGCTTGATCATTGTTAAAAAACAGAAGCTGGTCTGTTCTCATTAATTGAATCCAAATATGTTAAGATCTACTTATTTAAAAAAGTGGTTATTTCAAGTACAGCCATAGCAATAGCATTTAGACTTATATATCGCTTTACAGTGCTTTACGGCCCTAAGCAGTTTTACAGAGTCAGCATATTGCCCCCAACAATCTGGGTCCTCATTTTACTGACCTCGGAAGGTTGGAAGGCTGAGTCAACCTTGAGCCAGTGAGACTCGAACTTCTGGCAGTTGGCAGTCAGCAGAATTACCTTGCAATACTGCATTCTAACCACTGCACCATCACGGCTCTTAGATAAGCAAGTGTAAGCGCAAAAGGCTTTAGGAAATAAAATATATGCCTGTAATCCAATGCAATGTTTGGAAGAATAAGCTTCGTCCTCTCCGCAAAATGATTTATAAACCATCCAAAATCACCTTATCGGGGAGATGGCTGGCATATTATATAAATATAGATATAGATATAAATAATATAAATATTTAGGAATTATAGAAACATAGATTCATAAGAACAAGGGAACCTTTAAAGGGAACCTCAGGGGCAGGGTTGGGATTCAGCCAGTTCACACCAGTTTGGGGGAACCGGATGTTAATTTTAATCTGGTTCACCAAACCAGTTGTTTGAAGGATTGGCTGACCCCGCCCACCCTGCCCTGCCCCTCCCAGGAGTCTCCACATGGGCCATTTTGAATGCGAGGTAAGTGTAGGGTGTGCACGGAGGCTCTGTGAGGGCCTACTGGAAGTCTGGAAATGGGCCTGTTTCCAGCCTCCGGAGGGCCTCCGGTGCCCGGGGAAGGCTGCTTTTGCTCTCTCGGAGGCTCAAGGAAAGCCTCTGGAGCCTGGGGAGGGTGAAAAACGGGCCTACTGGAAGTACCGGAAGTCTGGAAATGGGCCCATTTCTGGAGGGAAGGCACCTGAAGCGAACTGGTTGTTATATCCGGTGAATCCCACCACTGCTCAGTGGTCTTCTAGTCCAACTCTCTCCTCAGGGCAAAAATCCTCATACCATCTCAGACAAATGATTGTCCAACATGGTTTAAAAATGTCTACTAGTGGAACACCAATGACTCCAGAAGGCAAGGCATTCCTAGCTCCTGAATTGTTAATAGTTCTCATGGTGAGGAGCTTCCTTCATATTTTAAGTTCAGAACTTCCTTTGTAAAGCTTTTATCCTATAGTTTTGGGCATTATTGAGAACAAGTCTTCACCCTCTTCCTAATTTTTTTGATAGGTAGTAATACGGATAGGTCTTTGCTGACAGGGCTCAATTATTATCAGATGGCAGCAGAAATAGTATTCTGCATTTCTTTTTAGGCATCTCTTGGTGATCTCAATTTTTAGAGACCAGACCTGTAAGACTACGGACGATGTCATTTATAGGAAGGGTTTCTGGAAAAATACAGTCTGTACCTCACAATGACTTGGAAAATGTATTTAAAAGATTTCTTGCTTAGATCATCTGCATGCTTTGAAACTGGAGGGAGGATAGGTCAATACCCAGAATCATACTCTCAGAGCATAATGCAAAGGTAGCAAACAAACACAAGAAATGGTGTAAAAAAGTAAGGTACTCAGAAAACATTAGGTGCAGCAGGCACACCTATGAAGAGTGATGCTAAATGACTCAGATGCCTTTACACCAGGAATGGGAAACCATGGCCCTTTTATGACTTGTGGATTTCATTTCCCAGAATTCCTGAGCCAGCCATGGAATTCTGGGAAATGAAGTCCACAAGTCATAATAGGGTCATGGTTCCCCACCCCTGCTTTACACCAATGCAAAGTATAGCAATAGCAATAGCACTTAGACTTATATACCGCTTTCCAGTGCTTTACAGCCCTCTCTAAGCAGTTTACAGAACCAGCATATTGGCCCCAACAATCTGGGCCTTCATTTTACCGACCTCGGAAGGATGGAAGGCTGAGTCAACCTTGAGCCTGGTGAGATTCGATCTGCCAAACTGCTGGCAGCTGGTGATTAGCAGAAGTAGCCTGCAGTACTGCACTCTAACCACTGCGCCACCGCGGCTCATAAGCATCAAACCAGAAAAACTTAACATGTGACTTTTTTTTTAATATTACTGAAACCTATGAGATGGAATATTACTGGATAAATTCAATGTATTTAAAAGAAACAAACCACCAAAAAAAGGGAAGATGGGTGAATTTTATGTAAAGAATAATTAGCTGAGAGACGCTTAATTTCAAAATGAGGCCTTCTATAATGGAATCAAATTAATGAAATAATAAAATTTTACCGCCACAACCATTTTTCAGTTCATAAGAACAATTCCAGTTGGATAACTGTGTTCCAACTCTACTTTTGACACCAATGTCCATAGAATTTTATTTCTCCCCCTCCCATTCCAAAAGGACTATATTGTTTCCAATAGGCCATGTGTTGAGAACAACTGTCATGAAATGCATGAGCTCAGTTTTCATGTCCCAGCTGTTTTCTTTACCCAAAAATGTGCTGTTTACTGGAGCAAGGAACAGCTTGCATTCATTATTCAATGGTGAGGAAGTTTTGACTAGTACTGGAGTTTTTTTTTTTTCTTCTTTCCTTTCAAAGGGAAAGGAAAATGGGTCAACAGAAGTTCAGAGGTTTGCTTAAACTGACTTGGAGAATACTTGCTGGGAGCTTGCTGTTTTCAGACATTTTTGTTTGAAAATTTACTTAGTTGTTGAACCTTTAGTATTCTTTGTAATATCCAGACGAATAGAATAGAATAGAATAGAATAGAATAGAATAGAATAGAATAGAATAGAATAGAATAGAATAGAATAGAATAGAATTTTTATTGGCCAAGTGTGATTGGACACACGAGGAATGGGGGGGGGTTGTATGTGCATGCACGCGGGGCAGGGGGACCATGGGGGTCACAAGCACTTGTGCGGGGGCAAGGCGCATGCATGGGCCATGCACACATGCATGGGGGGCACACATTGCATTATGGGAACACATGCATGCTTTCGGCCCATGATGACAAAAAGGTTAGCCATTACTGCCATAGGCCATATCAAAATACAGAGTTCCAAACACAAATTATTACGGTAGTAAATTCCTATGAAAACATTTTAAAATGAAATCGGAGCAAAATACAATAATTTGACATCTAGCTAAGTAAAATAAGATAAAATTATATTTCAGTATCATCCCTACAACCTACCCTAATCAGATCCACATATGCTGATCTCAGCTGAACCATTTTACTCAAGAACTCTGCCGTATTAAATGTTGTTTCCAGATTCTGGCTGCACATAAGGTATGTTGTTTTAATATGGGGTTCCCAATGGGTCATTCATTTAATATATGAATTAAAGTACCTGTCTCTTACCCACTTATACAAACAAAAATCAAATAGTGTGCGAGCCAAGCCTTCTACCTCTACCAATCTGCAAATGCAGATGTGACCATTATATGGAATAGAATGGAATCTCTCATATCTGACCATTGTATTAAGGTGTTCGGATTTCACTTGTGTAAATATCCCCCTAAGATGTTTAAAATGGTAACTTTAAATAGCTTTCTGTTTGAAAAGTACGTTTATATTTATTCAGCCATTTCAAGTTACCGGTCTTACTAAGAATAGCTATATCATTCTGTGCTTCTATATCTGTGATTCTTTGAGCAATTCTTTTTTTTTTCTTTAACTTGCAACTGGTTGTCTTTTCCCCCCAAATCTTTATTATTAGGAAACACTTACATTTATCTAAACCGATTTAAGTACATGTTCGTTCATAGGTTTCAGAGTTGTTTCGTACAATATCAAGTAGCAGATGCAAACTGAAAGGTAGGTTCAGTTTTCATTCCATGACCGAACATGAAATTGCTAAATTTCATGTGTGTTGTGTATCTTGATTTATACAATCATTCAATTGAGTCCCAACCAGGGGTGAAATGCTCCCAGTTCAGACCAGTTCAGTCGAACCGGTAGTGATGGTGGCCATTGGTTCGGAGAACCGGTAGCGATGGCAACGCAAGGCTCTGCCCACCCGCCCAGTCATTGTTACTTCCTGGTTTTAACCAGGAAGTAACCTGTTTTTTACCCTCTGTGCATGCACAGAAGGATTTGTGTATGTGTAGAGGGTCCGTGCGTGCACATGATGCGTGTACACGGTCACTTCTGAATCAGTTGGGAAGATAAGTAGATTTCACCCCTGGTCTCAACCCTTTGCCCTCCCAGCCAGTGTGATAAATGACTAATAATGACTGTTTTTGGTGATTGTCAACCTCTGGCAACTGGCAAATATCAGTAACCTATGAGCTGTTTCTTTTACTATTGAGACCCCAATTAAAGGAAACAGATTTATTTTGCACTTTGGAATCACTGATGCCTTGAGACACATTTGTTGGGTGCAATAATATGCATGTTGAGCCTTTTTGAAAGCATAATTAAAATCCAGATTTTTTTAAAAAAAAATAACCACAGAAGTGAGCTATTTTATTAGCCATAAAAGTGATCTAACTTAGTCTGGCAGTTACACCTGGACTTCTAGTTATCCATCTGTTCTCATCTTCTTTTAACTGTGAATGAAAAATACATCAACTCTTGGATAAATGCTCTTTTATACACGGTAAATAAACCTAAGCAAAATTTCTTCAGGTTTTTTTTTTCTAGCACACAGATGCAATAAATAATGGATATACATGAAATAAATGCTAGGTTGCACATGGAGTAAATGCTTCTGTCATAGAAGCATTGTAACTGGTTAACTAAGCAGTGTTGGTCACTGAGTATGTTGTTCCCATTAGAACAGGAGTGTCAAACTCAAACCATGTCAAACTGGATCCGGCCCACAGGGGGCTTAAATCTGGCCCACATGGCCACCCTGGAAATAGCGAAGGGCTGGTCCGCAGTGCCTCTGCCAGCAAAAATGGAGTTCTGTTTTCGCTGGCAGAAGGTTGCAGGAGGCTGTTGTGGTCCACCAGCAGCCTGCGGAGCTGGCAGTGAAGTTGGACAGTGAGGCTGGCTGTGAGGCAGGCTGGGGAGGACAATGGGCCAGTCCTGGACTCAGGGGAAGGCCCGGACAAGGGCTCTGTGTCGGAGGCAGAGATGGGGCCAGGGCCATCTGGGAGTGATGCGCAGACTCCGGAGCCTCCAGAGGCGGATAGTAGAGAGGCAGAGGAACAGGAGGAGCCTGTTCCTAGTGCACACATGCGAAGAGCTGCCAGAAGGCAAGAGCAGCTAAAGCAAAAAGGATGACTCGGGAGTAAGTCCAGGAGATGATTGGCCCCTCCCATAAGGCTTAAAAGAGCAGGAACAGCTCTTGGGATCTTTGCAACATTGGCTACATTTGTTTCTTGTCGGTATCTCTTGCTTCTGAACTTCGTGGGGTTTGCCAAGAAAAGCCTTTGGCAGGGTGCCAAAGAAGACAAAGGTTTGTGATAAGGCTGAAGGACTGTTTAATTTGGACTAAACTGAGAATGAAGTAATTCTCAGATGTTCTAATAAAAATATGTTTGTTTAAGACTGATTGTGTCTGGTAATAACTACTTGGGCCTAGGTCACAACAAAGACCATTGCAACCAAAAACAGAGTTGGGGCCCCCGTTTTCCCTGGCCGAGCACTCAGGCCACCATAGGTGCACCCAAGTGACTTTGAGCTGGCCATGCCCACCTCAGCCCCCCAAGGTCAAACACAACCCTGATGTTGCCCTCAATGAAATCGAGTTTGACACCCATGCATTAGAATCAAGCAAATGTCTCTGAGGAGCTCAGAAGCAGGATATATATTAAGTGATTGTCCAAGCACTCCTATTTCCCAGAACTATTTCTGTTTAAGATAAAATTATGTGCAAGGAATATAGCTATCAATAGTGACCCATAATCTTATCCTCTATGAATTCTTCTGTTTCTCCTTTTAGATAGGGGGCTATCAATTCATCAAGCGGTATATTCTTCTATAAGTTTTGTCAATTAAATGAAGCCAAACAAAATGGATTGTAACCTTCTACGCGTAAATCAGGTTTGTTAATATTGCGGCTTTGTTGGAAATCTTATAACTTTTGTGAAGTCAAAAAAAAAAAAAAAACGAACAAAACAAAACAAAAAACAAAACAAAACAAAATCTACCCCCCTAAAAGGGGGACAGAAAACAGAAATAATTCCTTCCTCTTAAGCAAGGGGGGAGGGAGACAGTCCATAATGAAGAACTGACGAAAACAGAAAAAACAAAAAAACAAAAGTAAAATAGGTTTAGATTTCTTTGTGCCTATATAATGTATGTACAAAGTTTGGATTATTAGTTTCAGATTATTTTAGCTGTTAATCACATCAGCGCTATGATGTCTAAAGAATGTGTTTGAAGTCTGTTTTACCTTGTTGGATCAAATATGCAGAAGTTTGTGTAATGATATAATATTTTACCACAGCAGAAGCAGTGGTAGGTTTCAAATTTTTTTACTACCGGTTCTTTGGGCATGGCTTAGTGGGCATGGCAGGGGAAGGATACTATAAAATCTCCATTCCCACCCCACTCCAGGGGAAGGATACTGTAAAATCTCCATTCCCTCCCCAATTCAGAGGAAAGTTACTGCTAAATCCCCATTTCCTCCCGATCAGCTGGGACTTGGGAGGCAGAGAATAGATGGGGGTGGGGCCAGTAAGAATTTTTACTACCGGTTCTCTGAACTACTAAAAATTTCCGCTACTGGTTCTCCAAAATTGGTCCAACCTGCTGAAACCCACCTCTGATCAGAAGTTAGCACTATCTTTCATTTGGTGACACCTCTCTATGGAGACCTAGATAAAGAAATTAGCATTATGCACTCTGCCTATCTGTTGGGATTTTGACTGGCACTTCCACTGGAGATACTTCGATAAAACAGAATACGGTAGTTCCTTACTGAATAGCGAGTTGATATTTCAAGGTGGACTTTTTAAAATCCATTGACATTCATTTTTACCCCAAAATGAACAATTTTTGCAGTATTTTTGGACACTGGTTTATAAGTTTATTGCTCTGTTTTTCTTTGTGTTTTCTCTGGAAATACAGTACAAGATAAATGTAGAAATGCAAAGCCTCACGCAAAAGGAAACTTGCAGTAACTTATCTTAACAAATTGCAATAACCAAACAACTGTTAATCACATCCATATGTTCAATTTTTAAGGAACTATACTCCTCCATTATTAATATATAAATATATATTTAAAAAGTGAAGACAAGACAGACAGAAATCTTAAGGAAAGCTGTATCATAACAAAATAAAATGTATAAAAAAACAAGTGCTCACTATGTTTTGGATGGTTATTATTATTGTTGTTTGGCAATGTTCTTTTTTACAACAGGATACAGTGATAATCCTTTATGAATCTTTAAGTAATTAAACTTCATCTAATAAATTGAAAAAGTCCATCTCCATTCCCCCCCCTTTTTTTTCTTTTGTTTTACTCTTCAATACATATTGCATGACTTGGCCGTCCTCTATTCCATTGCAAATTACAGCAATATGGAAGAAAATTAAACATGTGTATTCCAGCTTGGATCAACACCTCATTCAGCTGTGTGCCCTGAGCTCTAGTAAATTTTGCACATCTACCACACTGTCACAAATATGCAATAATTACCAAAAACAGAATCGGGGATATTTAAGAAAAATAAAAATAATTTTTTTTGGCATTTGCCACATGACCTACTTGGTCAGAAAGAACTACATGTTTTTTGAAATTTAAGCTTTGTTATGAAACATATGGTTTCGATCGAGGGAAAGATCGTGCGCAAGACTAATCTTAAAACTTTTGAAGGCATATGTTGCAAAGTGGTTGAAAGCGTGAGATGGACTTCAGATGAAGCTATTGTTTTTCAAAACTCAATTCTTCCGTGAATGCTTTTTACAAGCTTTTTACAAGCCAGGATTGCTGAACTTCAGCAACAAACGGTGTTATAGCTATCACCAGCCTTAACACTCAGCCATTAGCTATACTTTTTTTAAAAAATGATTTTCTATTAAATACATTTCTTACAGTAGTGGGTTTTAAATCCCGTTGCTACCTGTTCGCTCGTGGACATGTGCTGTCTCTCGGGCACACACAATGCTTCTGTGCATGCACAGAGATGTCTGGGAGGGTGGGCGGAGCAGGGGTGGGTTCTAAATTTTTTACTACCGGTTCTGTGGCCGTGGCTTGATGGTCATGTGACAATTATTTAGGATTTAGCAGAGGTACTGGTCTACCAGGCTTTTAACTGCTTGCAGAGCTGTACCGATCTACCCATTTATTTTCGCAGGCACTGGTCTACCCATTTATTTTTGCAGGCACCGATCTACTCATTTGTTTTCTTTTAACACTGATCAGTTGTAGGGCGGCCCTTTGAAGCCCTGCGGCAAGAGTTTAAACAGTTTTTTTCCCTCTAGCCATCAGCTGGGACCCAGGAGGCAGCAATAGATTGGAGATGGGGCCAAATAAAAGTTAAGAACAACACCGGAGGTGGGGGGGCGGGGGGGCAGAACTGGTTCGGTGATGTCATATTGTCACCGCTACCGGCTCGGCAAAACCGGGCGGAACTGGGAGGAACCCACCACTGGGGCGGAGCCTCCCACTGCCGCCACTACCAGTTTGTCTTATCTGGGGCAAACCAGTAGTAACTCACCACTGATTTCTTTGTGCTTTATAAACATCGTGTTGTCTGGGTATTTAATTTGCTTAACAATACAAATTACATTCTTAATCTCCACCCCTTTTTTCCAACCATTGGTAAAATAAATTCCATGTTCGATAATATTCTACGTCCTCTTTCTGCTTAATTTTCAGTGTCAATCTATCCATTTCCACACAACCTAGTATCTTCTTAACCATGTCTCCATCTGGATATACTTTGATTGTCTTTGTTTACTGTATTTCCAACTGTCTGAACAAGTGATAAAATTCACTTTGAATATTTTTTTGTTTGTTTTAAAGAAAGAGATATTAAATCATTTTGAAGATCAACATTTGACTTTCCTCTCATTTTATTTTCATAACAGTACTCAGTGAGGCAGGCTTATCTAAGATAGAGTGATTGGCCCAAAATTGCTCAGTTGGTTCCATAGCTGAATGGAAATATGTGCCTGCATTTCATATTTGACCTGACACTTCTGAGTGATGGGATATTTGCAGTCCCCCAGATCAGTGTTTCTAAACATTGACAACTTTAAGCTAGAGGTTTTCCTTGTCCAATCATGTCTGACTCTAGGGGGCAGTACTCATTTCTGTTTCTTAACCAAGGGAGCCAGTCCTGTCTGGAGATGCTTCGTTGTCATGTGGCCAGCATGACTATATGCTGAGTGTTATGTATTGAATACACATAGTTGTGTTAAGCCCTGCTAAAGTGAAACTAACCTTTAGATGACCCTAACTGTTAACTTCAACTGTTTTGGAGGGAAACTTAGAACATTCATATTTGGGCGGGCTTTTTCAAGTATTATGATTGGTTGAGACCCTGTGGGCCCAGAGTATAAATTACAGGAATTTGCCTGTTGTTCCAGTTGAGTCAATAAATGCTGTTGTATCTATGCTATCTGTTCTTGCTTACCGCAGCCCACAACATAATACTGAGGTGCACAGAATGCTGTTATCTTCCCACCACCAGAGTGGTACCTATTTACCTACTTGCATTTGCATGCTTTCTAACTGCTAGGTTAGCAGGAGCTGGGGCAAGAAGAGGAGTTAACGCTGTCACATGGTACTTGGGTCTCAAGCTGCCAATTTTCTGGTCAACAAGCCCAGCATCTTAGTCACTAGGCCACCATTTATTTATTTATTTATTTATTTATTTATTTATTTATTTATTTATTTATTTATATTTGAATTTATATACCACCCTTCTCCCCCTAGGGACTCAGGGCGGTGAACAGCTGAAATTAAAATACATACAATATAAAAGTTAAGATAGCTAAAATAAATTAAATCATGCCCCTTAACTTTAACTTAAACCATGCCCCTTAACTTTAAGATAAGTGGATTTCAACTCCCAGAATTTCAATCTAACACCTTAACCACTACACAAAGTAGGTTCTTATTAATGTAGCACAATGCAAAACTCAAATAATATTAAAAATGATCTAGTATCAGATTAGAAGACAACAACAGTGCAGGGATCTAGAGCAGCCTTTTTCAACCGGCATTTTTAAAAAACGGCAATGTTTTATACTTTATGCTAGCATTCATATTTTTACACACCATGATTTAACTGCCAGCCTGCTGCTTTGTAAACAAAGTGTGGATTGTCCAAAAGGTGCTTTTTCAGGAGGCAACTTCTTGTTTCTTGTTTTTTCTTTGAAGACGTTTTGCTTCTCATCTAAGAAGCTTCTTCAGCTCTGACTGGGTAGTGGGGAATGGAAGGATTTATTCTCCTTGCAGACAGCTGGTCATTTGAATCCTTTTAGAGAGTCATTGAGGCCACTTGGAGGTTTATCTGTGTCCTCAGAATCATCTGAATAGTCCTAATGGTTTTTGTAGTTTGCAATTTTTTCTGGAAATCCAGTCAGAGCTGAAGAAGCTTCTTGGATGAGAAGTGAAACGTCTTCAAAGAAAAAATAAAGTCCAATTGCCTCCTGAAAAAGCACCTTTGGGACAACCATGTCCTGGATGACTGAGAATCTCTATAGATTTCTAAAATGTGGATTGTGTAGATTAGAAGTGACATTTTCATGATTTGGGGTGATTTTTATGCTAGCAGTCTCTGAGCCTTTAAAATTATTCCAAGGGTTCCTAATCTACAAACCCATTATTCGAATAGCTGAATAGGTACGCTTTGTTTAGAAGAACAGTTTTCTGACTATCCTTGAGTCTCTACCATATTTGACTGTCATATTACTTTGCTACAAAAGTCAAAAGTTTGCTGGTTTCATTAGTCTAGAAGTATGATCCAGGCAGCATTGCTCAACTTTAGTACTTCCTGTGCAGTAAGCTTTTAAAAGCAGCGTACAACTGTTTCCCATCTGGTATATTAGTATTTTATTTTCCCCAGCCCGTTTATGTGACTATGTGTAAGATTGCATACTGCTGTTCTTCATGTCCCAGGACAACCTCACTAATGAGAAAGTTATTTCTTAAAAGGGAGGGGCGTGGAGAAGCATACAATCAGTATGAAACTTAAAACAAGTGGAACCAGACCAGGGGTGAAATCCAGAAGGTTCTGACAGGTTCTGGAGAACCGGAAGCGGAAATTTTGAGCAGTTCAGAGAACCAGCAAATACCACCTCTGGCTAGCCCCAGAGTACAGGGATTTTGCATTATCCTTCCTCTGGAGTGGGGTGGGAATGGAGATCTTGCAGTATCCTTCCTCTGCCACGCCCACCAAGCCACACCACGCCCACCAAGCCACGCCCACAGAACTGGTAGTAAAAAAAATTGGATTTCACCACTGAACCAGACATAGGATACTGCTATGTAAAATATGAAACACAGTTTATCAAAATTACTAGTCTTTGTCTTTTCATGTAATCTTAGGCCAAATTCTGTATCTTATATATCACATGTTGAGTATTTTAAATAGGGACAATTTTATAAATGCTTAATGAATCCAGCTGAATCAATTATCTGTGTGTGCTTCTGGATTTGATTTTGGCAAGAAACTCTGAAAGTCCCCCTCCTCGAGCCATGGTGGTGCAGTGGTTAGAATGCAGTACTGCAGGCTACTTCTGTTGCCTGCAATTTGAAGTAATTAGGATAAATCTGATGACAATCACATTGCCATGTTTACATTCATCTTACAATCAAGAAAGACTGTGCTTTCTATAACATTCAGCTCATTTTTTGTAAATTCACCTGCTTTTTCCTTTCTTTTAAGACAGGCTAATTCAGAAGGGACGTGGTGACTCAGTGATTAAGATGCTTAGCTTGTCGATGGAAAAGTTGACAGTTCAGCAGTTCGAATCCCCAGTGCTGCATAACGGGGTGAGCTCCCATTACTTGTCCCAGCTTCTGCCAACCTAGCAGTTTGAAAGCACGTAAAAAATGCAAGTAGAAAAATAGGGACCACTTTGGTGGGAAGGTAACAGCATTCTGTGAGCCTTTGGCATTTAGTCATGCCGGCCACATGATCATGGAGACGTCTTAGAACAGCGCTGGCTCTTTGGCTTTAAAACGGAGATGAGCACTGCCCCCTAGAGTCAGGAATGACTAGCACATATGTGCGAGATTGCTATCTATTATTTAGTGAAAGAAAAGATGATCACACATCTACTTTGGTCACCATGATGCTAAGGACTGTAAGTGTAAGGATTATCATATATGAGAACTTATATGAAATTCTCTTCATCTTTGAATTAATTTTAAAGCAATTTTTCTTCCAGCCTACTGAATTAGGTAAAGGTAAAGGTTCCCCTTGCACATATGTGCTAGTCATTCCTGATTCTAGGGGGTGGTGCTCATCTCCGTTTTAAAGCCAAAGAGCCAGCGCTGTCCAAAGACGTCTCCGTGGTCATGTGGCCGGCATGAACACTGTTACCTTCCCACCAGAGATGGTCCCTATTTTTCTACTTGCATTTTTTACGTGCTTTCGAAAAGCTAGGTTGGCTGGGACAAGTAATGGGAGCTCACCCCATTACGCAGCCCTGGGGATTTGAACCACTGAACTGTCGACCTTTCGATTGACAAGTGCAGCGTCTTAGCCGCTGAGCCACTGCCTCCCTTCTGAATTAGCCTGACTTAAAAGAAAGGAAAAAGCAGGTGAACTTACAAAAAGTGAGCTGAATGTTATATAAAGCACAGTCTTTCTTGATTGTAGGCTGAATGAAAACATGGCAATGTGATCGTCATCAGATTTATCCTAATTACTTCAACAAATCCATTGTGGACTTCAAAGAGATGCCATAAATTGTACATAATTTGAAAGGTTTACTGGCAGGACATCCACCTGCCAAGTGTTAGCTAACACTCACCAACACATTTTATGGTCTTTTTTTTTTTTAACAGCACATCCTTTGTGCAGCTGGAGGGCCATGTAAATTCTGAATGCCTCAGATTTGTTCTAAGCGATATTGACATTGGGGTTGGGGGGAAACTGAAAGAATGAATTGTAATACACAGGAAGCTCAGTTCTTTGGAATTGATTACTGGTCTAACACACCCTTATCCTCCCCTCCCCCTCCAAAAAAAAAAGGAAAAGAAAAGGAAGCCATAGAATCTTTGGGACTTCAGATTACATTCAGGGATATTCAATTGCAATCTTATTCAACAGATGGTAAAGACCTGATTGCTACTAACATCTGGCCTATAAGCATCCTAAATGGTTAATTTCTTCCTGTTCACCACCGTAGTAAACATGAAAATTGGTATTTTGTTTGTATTGATTTCCCTTGCCTTGTGCTTGCCATTCTTGACTGGAACTACTTGTAAATAACATTGAGTTATCCGAAAATTATACCGATTAGGAAATATGCAGGGATAGGTAGAAAATATCAAGTAATTAAAAGAAGGGTAAAGATTCCTCCAATCTGGCATTGCTACTGATGTTCTGGGTTATGGATTTTATCTCTTCCTCTCCAACCAGGTACAGGGAAACAAGGTTGCAAGGAACAAAGCATTTATCATGACTGAGGGATGCAGTGGCTCAGTGGCTAAGACACTGAGCTTATCGATCGAAAGGTCGGCAGTTCAGCAGTTTGAATCCCTAGTCCCGCATAATGGGGTGAGCTCCCATTACTTGTCCCAGCTTCTGCCAACCTAGCAGTTCGAAAGCACGTAAAAAATGCAAGTAGAAAAATAGGGACCACCTTGGGTGAGAAGGTAACAGCATTCTGTGCACCTTTGGCGTTTAGTCATGCCGGCCACATGACCACGGAGACGTCTTCGGACAGTGCTGGCTCTTCGGCTTTGAAACAGAGATGAGCACTGCCCCCTAGAGTCGGGAACGACTAGCACATATGTGCGAGGGAAACCTTTACCTTTAACAAACATCACCCTTGCCTCCTTGGGTGTGACGTTGTGATACATAAGGATGAAAAGAGTGACATTTGTCACATGACATCCCAACACATGTTTTGTCATTTTGGCTTCATTGTAATTAGGAACAGATGCCTATGTTTTTCAACCAGTAGGTGGGAAGAAGAACCATGTTTGAAAGCTGAAGGACACTATTAAGGGGAGGCCCCTCAAGATACATATTATGGTAGAACTTTGGTATCAGGATATATATTATCAACATCAGAGTTCGCCAATCTTGAATTTCTCAACTAGCCATGTTGACTAGGGAATTCTGGCAGTTGAAGTCCACATGTCTTAAAGTAGACCTTGGTGTAATCCAACAAGGCAATAGTAGATTCCCAAGGATTCTAAGACTTAATGAAACTATCACTATACCACCCAAGCTGGCCATTGAATCTCAATTTTGAAGACAATTGTTTTCTAACAATTTTCTAATTCAATGGGCCAGTTATGATGGGATGATCTATCCAGATCTGGATTAAAAAAAAAAAAGGATGACCACAAACTAGAAGAAAAGTTTTTGCTGCCCTCTAATGATTGCCTGGATTTTTACCTGCCAGATATAGTGATTAGTACTATTTATGATTATTTGTCCCTGCCTCATTTCATATAAATCTTGATATTAAACGTTAATGTTAAGAAAATTTAAATGCCATAAGAGTAAATATTGGGACTTCATTGCAATACTCATGTCAATAAAACCAGTCGGATATGTTCCATGAGAATTAATTGGCAGAATTAAACCTATATCTTCCTGTACAAGTTGCATAATACTGACATTCTTAAAATGTGTCTTTTGCCATCTGCACTCAGCATGTTGTCACACACAGTTGTTAACTTTGAAAAGCAGTCTTGCTAAACAAAAGCCGTAGAATAAATGGGGTGCCATAAGAAAACAATTTAAAAGGAGTCACCTGTTGAGAAAAGACACTTAATCAAACCAGGGTAAGGAATGAGACCACCCAAGATTTGAAAGATTTCTCCCACCCAGAAACCAACATCAGTGTGGCAGTTTCGAGGCAGGTACACTGAAATATGTGAAGTGCTGTGGGAGCCTATAATCAGAATCAAAATAGACATAAGCCCTTTCTCAGAAATGAATTCCCGGAGACCAAACAGATAAGACTCCATACAAGTTAATTGGCAACAGATGATGCAAATGAAAACTGATTTATAGGATACTTTAGGTAGGAGAGGAAAACAGATTGGTTTAATATCTGTAATATTTGAACTTGGGCCTAGATTTAGATTATTCTTAATGCTTATAGCAATGCTCAGGCCTCCATGGAAGTCATTCCCACACATGTGGATTGGTGGAAAAAGAAAAAACAAAGAGCTAAATAATTGGAGGGTTAGGGAATACAAAATTCTAGGGCTTTTTTTTTTTTCTTCTTTTCATGCGGAAGTGTGTGGTTGTTTTTTTCCTGTGAGTGTTGTACAAATTTGGAAGCGTTTCAGAGGGGCCCTGAAGAGAAACTCGTGTTCCAGATAAGTGTTCTCAACTTAACTATGTTATGTTGACCTAGCTGGGAATGTGTGGTTATAGTGGAGGGATGCGTTCAGGGAACTATTAATTCTACTCTGGAAATAATTTAGGTTTGGAATTCATGATAGGATACCAAATCAAATTTGACTGGACCAACATGCCAATAAGTAGGATGTGGTCTGGGTCATCTTGCTTCTATAGAAGGCTTTGTTATGGTAACCCAGAAGCCTCCCTTTCTGCTGTTTAGCATTACCTCGGTGAACAATGATCTGTGAATCTCTAAATATAAAGAACGGTTGCTGGAACTGGGTATGTCTAGTCTGATGAAAAGAAGGACTAGGGGTGACATGATAGCAGTGTTCCAGTACCTCAGGGGTTGCCACAAAGAAGAGGGAGTCAAGCTAATCAGTGGTGGGTTCCAACCGGCATTACTACCGGTTCTCTTCGTGCATGTGCTTTGCGCATGATTGCCACACGCAAGCTCACTTCGCTCGCACACGCACCAAACTTGCACTCTGTGCAAGCGCATTAGGTATCTGCCCAGCTGAGGTGAGGCAATCCACTCTGCCACACCTATCAACTGGGCTAAAAAAAAGAAATAATGTGTGGGTGGGCGGGAGGGCCCAGCTCCCAGACAAAGAGAACTGGTTTGGTGACGTCAGATCGTCACCGCTACCGGCTCGACCAAACCGGGCTGAACCGGGAGGAACCCACCACTGAAGCTAGTCTCCAAAGCACCTGAGGGTAGAACAAGAAGCAATGGATGGAAACTAATTAAGAAGAGAAGCAACTTAAAACTAAGGAGAAATTTCCTGACAGTTAGAACAATTAATCAGTGGAACAACTTGCCTCCAGAAGTTGTAAATGCTCCAACACTGAAAGTTTTTAAGAAGAGATTGGATAACCATTTGTCTGAAGTGGTGTAGGGTTTCCTGCCTAAGCAAGGGGTCCCATCCAACTCTATTATTTATTCCTATTCCTATTATTCTATTCTTATTCCTATTCCATTATTCTATTCCTATTCTATTCTAGCAAACTTCATCCTGGATCAATTTTTATTCAAGTACCAAACCATTACGTTGATTTTCTAATTTCTATTCCCTTCTAGTCTCAGTATGTTAGTCTGTGAGACAAGATTCATAGTAAGCACTTCCTCATTTATTTCTACCATGAAATGTCATAGGAAATTCTACTAAATCCAGAAGTGTCAGTTGATGCAGAAAACTGACTACAGAGGAAGCTACAGCCAATTGGAATGTACAACAATTTTTGTCATCTGTATTGCAGTTACATTCTTTCTGGGTCAAGTTTAAAATGCTATGATTATTTCTGAAAAATACTTGATCCTGCATAAATTAACCAGAATCCATGCAAACCAATCAGGTTAGTATGGTAATTAGTAGAACTGACAGCTGAACAGATCCAGATATTCTTTGATGAAACAGATTTTCTAAATCCATTTCAATCGAGGTTTGGCATTATAAACATATTGACCCCCCTCATTGGATGATCTATGGCAGAGTGCAATGTTACTTCAATGTTTTGCTAGACCTCACAGGAAATTTTGATACCCACCAATCATCAATCCTTCTGGAGAGATTACCAAGCATGTTTTGAAACTCATATCTAAAAGGCCGTCACCTACATGTATGCTGAATGATTATTATTATTTTATTCTGTTTTATTTCTGGGAGTTCATAAGACTCTATCCCCCAGATTTAGTGTTGAGTGTAGGTTATAATAGGTATGCATTCATTTAAAAAAGGTTATAAGCCACTTACTACTAAAAAAATATATCACAGTCTCTTGCAAAATCAAATCCAGAAGCACACACAGGTAAACTGATTCAGCAGGATTCATTTAACTTCTTTATATACATAATAACACATAAAGTATATTTACAATACCAACAGTAGTTCTTCCAGGAGAGATCACTTTCATTTTCGGCAGTCAGATAAGAACTAGTTTCATTTTAGATCTGAGCACAGAGCTGGCAAGCAAGTCCAGACTTGTTTAGTTTCTGTTTCAATTCTCTGCACAGACTCAGAAACTATAGACTAAGACATGCCCTGGTTCCAGTCTGTCTCAGCTCCCAATTGGCTGACTTAGTTGCTATGCCTATTCAATTGGCTGACCTTGTTATCATGTCTCTGCCAGTTCACGAATAATCAGACAAAATAGCCCATGGGTATACATGAAACCCCTGAGTAAATTCATTTGGAGATTTAGAGGAAAGTGTCATCATTATATCAGTGATACCTAACATTGTTATTTTTAAATCAGATCCAGATGAAACAGTAGAATTGCTGAATTGGTGTCTCACAGAGATACTCTGTGAGTATAGTAAACAGTTATCTGTCTAGCTAAGTGCCACTCAACACGATTTGGAGGGGCTGCACTCTTCTTATGGGAATTTGATGGTGCTTCTGGCTCCATCTCTGACATTACAAGCCCAAGATGTACTTGTGGCACAAGGCACTTCACCATGTTTGGGCTGGATATAGCCCTATCTGATTATGTACAGCTTTATTACATTAATCCTTTTCCTGGTAATTTATTCAGATTACTGTCATGTGGCATACAAGGACCTGCCCTTGAATAGAATAACAGAATTGGAAGGGACCTTGGAGGTTTACTAATCCAACCACCTGCTCTGGCAGGAAACCCTATACCATTTTAGACAAATGGTTATCCAATCTCTTCTTAAAAACTTCTAGTGTCAGAGCATTTACAACTTCTGGAGACAAGTTGTTCCATTGATTAATTGTTCTAACTGTCAGGAAATTTCTCCTTAGTTCTAGATTGATTCTCTCTTTGATTAGTTTCCAGCCATTGCTTCTTGTCCTGCCTCCAGCAAGGCTCAACCAGTGGTGGGTTCCTCCCGATTCGGTCCGGTTTGGCAGAGCCGGTAGCGGTGATGATATGACGTCACCGAACCGGTTCTCCCCCCCACCCTCCCACCCACCCACCCACGTTATTCTTACCTTTTATTTGGTCCCACCCCCAATCTATTGCTGCCTCCCGAGTCCCAGCTGATGACTAGAGGGAAAAAAACTGTTTAAACTCTTGCCGCCAGGCTTCAAAGGGCCGTCCTACAGCTGATCAGTGTTAAAAGCAAACAAATGAGTCGAGTCATAAGTGCGAGAACTGGTTGTAAGTGCGAGGACTGGTCGTAAGTGCAAGGACCTTCCAGAAATGACTCTGACCAGCTAGCCACGCCCACCTAGTCACATGACCTCCAGGCCACACCCACAAAATAAGCCACGCCCACAGAACCGGTAGTAAAAAATTTAGAACCCACCCCTGGGCTCAACCAAGCCTGGGACTGAAAAGACAACCTACAAAATTACCCCCTGGCCCTATGGGAGTCTGACAACCAATCAGAATATAAACTCAACAGAAGGTATAAATCTCTCTCTCTCTCTCTCTCTCTCTCTCTCTCTCTCTCTCTCTCTCTCTCTCAATCTCTCTCAATCTCTCTCTCCCATGTGCTTTTTTGCAGGACCTCAAAACCATGCAGTCTTGTCCACCATTAAACCGTCTTTTCAAGCAGTCTCCATGTTTCCAGTGTCCTTCTCCCCACTTGGAACTGAATCCAGATGGACATTTCTTCCAACAGAGCAATATGTAGCCCATTTAATAATGTGTTAAAACCGTTGCATTTTTTTTAAAAAAAAAAACACGTTTACTGCAGCTTTCATGCTCTGTGTTCCTGTTTTATCGTATTGTTTTGGATAGTTTATATAATGTTTCGATGTCTATTTTCTCAATGGTGTTTACGCTCTTCATTTTAAGATCAACCACTTTCACACATTTTTAAGTGGAAGCAAGTGACACAAGTGTTTCAAAGACACGCACACATATTTTACTGAAAAGCCTTTAATTTCCCCTCCTTCTTGGGTTTCAGAATTGGGAAGACGGACATGAAGAAGTGCAACCGAGACCACCAGCAAGTAGCAGCTGCAGGGTAAAACAGCAGGACAGATCAGTTCAGTGGGAAGACTGTGTAGGCTGCCTTTTTCTTTTTTTTAGTAAAAGGTTGTGACAAAATGAAAGACTGTGAGACTCTTGAAAATCAAATAAAGGTCTAAGGGTGTTACAGCCAGAGGTAAGGAGGCCAGGAGGTTGCAATGCAAAGGACACATCACTGAAAGAAATTACTCATCCCAAACTTTTTCAATTGCACCAAGCTGAAATTTCAACAATTGCTGGGGAAGGACTCCAAAACAAACACACTTAAAAAAGGAAGGAAAAAAAATGAGACATTTCAGTTAAGCTCTACTCTAAAATTCTTATAACGACAGTCCTCATCCTCAGTAGAAAAATGAATTCCGAGGACCATATAATTTGGAATTATTTCATAGAGTAAACACAACTTGACTTCTTAGTGATGGTTTGGGCACAGTCATACAGATTGTTTTATTGGTTTTTTGGCAGGATGCAGTCATAGTTTGCCACTGCCTGCATCTGGAATATTTTTTTCAACTTCTCAGATAGCCCACAGCTCTGGGACTCCCTGGTTTTCTCACCACTCTAAAAGTTAATCATTTTAATGATTACCCAGGGTTGGCTGGTGTCCCCACCTAAATGAACATTTCATGGATTATATAGCTGTGATTCTTCAGCTCTTCCGTAGGGATGTATCTGGGGAGAAACCATGGTAGTTTGCACAATTCTTTGTGGTGTGAATTGAATGCTGATATTCACAGAATCACATTTTAGATATAGCTTAATGAAAGCACTACAGTTTTTTTTAAGAGGACGTAAAGCCATTTCAATAACTGATACTTAATCCTGCTAAGAATTAACAATCAGTATTGGCATTGATGCTACTTCTCCCTACCCCCCCTTCTATTTTAAAACCAATCCTACAAAATCTGGATAAAAGAATACCCTGTTGTCCCCCAAAATAAGACATCCCCTGATAATAAGCCCAATCGGGCATTTGAGCACATGGCAATAAAGCCAAGCGCTTATTTCAGGGTTCAAAAAAATATAAGACAGGGTCTTATTTTTGGGGAAACAAGGTATGTGTATGGAGGATGAATCAAGAGCCTTGGTAGTACAGTGGTCTAAAGCATTCTGTTATTAAGACCAGCTGCCTGCAATTACTGCAGGTTCGAATCTCGCCAGGCTCAAGGTTGACTCAGCCTTCCATCCCTTTCTAAGGTAGGTAAATTGAGGACCCAGTTGTGGGGGCAATAAGCTGACTTTGTATAAAATATACAAAAGGATGAAGGCTATTGCTTAGCGCATTGTAAGCCGCCCTGAGTCTCCGGAGAAGGGCGGCATATAAATCAAATTAAAAAAAAAAAGAATAACAGAACAGAATAACAGAGTTGGAAGGGACTTTGGAGGTCTTCTAGTCCAATCCCCTGCTCAAGCAGGAGACCATTCCAGACAAGGAGCTGTCCAATCTCTTCTTAAAAGCCTCCAGTGTTGGAGCAGTCACAACTTTTGAAGGCAAACCATTTCACTGGTTCATTGTTTTCAGCATTAGGAAATTTCTCCTTAGTTCTAGGTTGCTTCTCTCCTTGATTCTTCTCCATCCATTTCTTGTCTTACCTTCTTGCAGGTGAATACACTGTAGCCCAGAAGTAGTAGAGAACTGTTGCCTTTCACAGCTTGTTGTGTGTTTACTATGTGAACACTGCCCTCTGCCCTTTTGCCTCTGCTTAATGGGAGAAACAGCCCTTCCTTTCACAATCTTCCCCCAAAGTAGTAGTAAACAGTAGTAGTTGACATAAGACTAGTTTTTGAGTTTTCCATCAGTGTATATTTACTAATGCCGCTAATTGAGAAGCTAATGCTTACTCAGAAGCTACACGCAATGTGTTTTATTTCCCTATGCATGCCCTTTAAAAGAAAGTTACATTGTGGGTTTATATGGGCCCAATCATAACATCAGGCAACCATACTGAAGTATAAACTTCAATTGAAGGCAAGTCTTTCAGAGTTCATGCATCTTTCATAGTCTCCATAACCCTTGCTCACCACTTAAAAGGAAGGACCAAAGGATTTACGATGAAGTCAGAATTGGGCTTCTTAAAGAATATTTCATATGTCGAACAGACAAGACGGCAAAGATCAAACTAAAGGAACTAACCACTAGAATAAACTTACCAGGCATTTTCCTAAAGTGCAGACAGATGGCCTAATTGCTCTCTAACCCAGTTTTGATGACATAAGTACCACTGATTCCAGAAAAACTCTGACAGCTCTCAAAACCTAGTCTGGAAGTTGAATTTTGGCAACTGAATGTCTTTTCTTTTTGTTGGAAATGTTTTGCTGCTTATCCAAGTAGCTTCTTCCATCTGAGCAAGTTGATCAGGGGGAAACTCAGACTGGAGAAGCTACTGGGATAAGCAGCATTTCAAACATTTCAAACCAAACAAACAAACAAACAAACAAGAAAAGAAGTCCAGTTGCCATGACTAAACTTCCAGATAATTCTACTTGCATGACTGAGAATCTTCATCAGCATATTGTCTCAAAGCCTAGAACATTCTAGAGCAGGGGTGTTCAAACTCGATTTCATTGAGGGCCACATCAGGGTTATGTTTGATCTCGGAGGGTGGATGGTTGTGGTCGGAGGTGTGGCCAGGGTGTGCGTAACGAGCTTGATGTCACTCATCAAGGCTCCGTTTTCGACCATAACAGCCTCCTGCAGCCCTCTGACAGCAAAAATGGAGCACGTGGCCTCCCCAGGTCTCTGTTTTCACTGGCAGAGGACTGCAGGAGGCCGTTGCAGCCAAAACAGAGCCCAGGTGGGTATTGCACAGCCTCCTTGAGCTCCATTTTCGCTGGCAGAGGCACTGCGGGTCTGTCCTTTGCTGTTTTCAGGGCAGCCCCGTGGGCCAGATCTAAGCATCCTGTGGGCCAGATCTGGCTCCCAGGCCTTGAGTTTGATGCCCCTGTCCTACAGCATTTTTTCTCTTGATGAGAAATCTCTCATTTTTAATTTGAGTGCAGGATTATAATACAGAGTGCCATCTTGGTGAACACCTTTGTAACTTATATACATTATATATGTATAATGTATATATGTATAATGTATATATATGTATAATGTATACTGTGATGCATATATGTATCACATTTAGAAACTGCTTATCTCCCCCATAAAGGAATTCTGGGCAATGTACAAATGGAATAGTAGGAGGATAGTACCAGTAGAATAGGGATGTGGTGGCTCAGTGGCTGAGCTTGTCGATCAGAAGGTAAGCAGTTCAGCAGTTCGAATCCCTAGCGCCATGTAATGGGTGAGCTCCCGTTACTTGTCCCAGCTTCTGCCAACCTAGCAGCTCGAAAGCAGGTAAAAAATGCAAGTAGAAAAATAGGGACCACCTTTGGTGGGAAGGTAACAGCATTCCGTGCACCTTTGGCACTGAGTCATGCCAGCCACATGACCACGGAGAAGTCTTCGGACAGTGCTGACTCTTCGGCTTTGAAATGAAGATGAGCACCGCCCCCTAGAGTCAGGAATGACTAGCACATATGTGCTAAAGGAACTTTTACCTTTACCTTTACCTTTACCTTTACCTTACTGGTAGAATACAAATAGAGAACTAATAAAGTGTCTGCTGAACTTCACTGCATCATGGTATCTTCACAAACTGAAACACATAACAGGAAAATTATATGACAGTAGGTTTATTTCTGGACTATTTCCATTGGGACTAGCACTTAGAGCCCAGGGAGAGATATTTGAGGAAACTATTGATTGTCTTTGAGTTGAAGAATCTTTGTGCTGATTTTAAAGGTAATGAGTCCAAAAAAAAAAAAAAAGCTGAAGTAAGCTTAAGAGCTAATTGATGGAAAATCTTATAGTCAATTAAGTTGCTCTTCCTTTCTTTCTGGTGAGGTGACAATGGATTTTATAGAACCTTACCCTGGTCAAAGCTTTGGGTGTAGATTCTAGAATAACAAAAGGAAAAAAAAATACAATGAAAAGGTATGAATAAGATTCATAGGAACAAATTAATGATAGCAGGTCCAGTAACTTAGAATCAACAATAAAGATATTGAAATGATGGGTTCCTTAGTATTGACGATCAGCAGTTAAGGAGCTGCCAATAAATGTACACCTGAAATGAGCACCCAATGAAACTACCATCCAGTGCTAGAAATAAAGGCCTTGAATAAGATAGACAGATGCCCTGATGTGTCTATTCCTAGTAAAAAAATCATGCAGGCAGGCAGTGCTTTTTCCTGTGACATGCAATGGATGCAAAAGTTGGAATTTGAAGAAGCAGAATAGAAAGAATATGTTTCTGAATGTTGCTTGTTCAAGGAAATAAAATTGGGACTATCATGTTGTGGAGAATAGAAGGTAGTTGATACAATTTGCTCACCCCAGATGTGAGATCAAGAGTTTCATCTCTCAAAATGCAATGCCAAAATGTGTGTGAGAGATCAGCATCATTCTATGATAGGTTAAAAAAAATGGAAGGCTGAATTAGAGGAAAAAAATGTTCATGTCATATTCAATGCGCCTCCATACTCATTTTGCCACTTGTCCCTGTTAGAATATTCATGACTGGGCAGACATGGTAATAAGGTCAGCCAATGAATAGGCATAGCAACTAAGTCAGCCAATTGGGTGCTGAGACAGACTGGAGCCAGGGCATGTCTTAGTCTGCAGCTTCTGATTCTGTGCAGAGAATTGAAACTGAAACCAAACAGTGTGTGTGTGAACATGTCTGCTGATCTGAACTGAACTGAAACTGTGAATCTGCTGTTGGTATTGTAAATTTACTTCATGTATTATTATGCATATAAAGAAGTTAATAAATCCAGCTGAATCAGTTATCTGTGTGTGCTTCTGGATTTGATTTTTGCAAGAAACTCTGAAAGTCCCCCTCCTCGAGCCGTGGTGGTACAGTGGTTAGAATGCAGTACTGCAGGCTACTTCTGTTGCCTGCAATTTGAAGTATTTATTTCTTTATTATTTATTTATTAGTTCAATTTATATGCCGCCTTTCTCCAAAGACTCAGGGCGGCTTACAATTAGGATAAATCTGATGACAATCACATTGCCATGTTTTCATTCAGCTTACAATCAAGAAAGGCTGTGCTTTATATAACATTCAGCTCACTTTTTGTAAGTTCACCTGCTTTTTCCTTTCTTTTAAACCAGGCTAATTCAGAAGGGATGCAGTGGCTCAGTGACTAAGATGCTGAGCTTGTCGATCAAAAAGTCGACAGTTCAGCAGTTCAAATCCCCAGTGCCGCATAACGGGGTGAGCTCCCATTACTTGTCCCAGCTTCTGCCAACCTAGCAGTTTGAGAGCATGTAAAAATGCAAGTAGAAAAATAGGGACCACTTTTGGTGGGAAGGTAACAGCGTTCCATGCACCTTTGGCATTTAGTCATGCTAGCCACATGATCACGGAGATGTCTTTGGACAGCACTGGCGCTTCAGCTTAAAAATGGGGATGAGCACCAGCCCCTAGAGTCAGGAATGACTAGCACATATGTGCGAGGGGAACCTTTACCTTTTTAACAAACATCACCCTTGCCTCCTTGGGTGTGACATGATATATAAGGATGGAAGGAATGATATTTGTATGTGCGAGGGGAACCTTTACCTTTACTTTTATAGGCTATATGTGTTTGTGTGTGTATGTATAATAAACATATACATATACCATTTTATACATTCCTACAAGATACAAATGCGGGTAACCCACTGTTGTGAGGAAATGGCCTTGGTATGTAACATACACCTTTGCAAAAATTCTTTGAATTCCAGGCCTAAGGAATCCTTGTCAATCGTTCTTCCTTCCATACACAGTGCCTGGAAATTGTCTAGTTCAAGAATAAGCATAGTCCCAACGCTGCATTAACGCAGTCATTCAGAGGAAAGCTCTTTACAAGATAAAATGTATACATGAATTGTATCTGAGTGGCTCGTTGCTTGCTCAACACCTTGGGCAAATATTTGTTTTGTACTCTAGGACATATCTGGCATTGTTCAAACAATCCCTTCTTTCAAAGTACATGCCTTTTTGAACAAAAATCAATGTATCCCTGTCTTTCAAATAGCTTATGCAACCTTGGAAAGGTTTTGTACACTGACTTCCAATGGGAATATTAATCTTTTCATCAGTTCATCTATCAATCATTAGGAAGAAATATCCCTAGGGGTTCTTCCACGTTACAAGTCTTGAGGAGTTTATCCCAAGTTTTAACTCTTCACTGGAGTTCTAGACAAGCATAGAAGCGGAGGGGAAAAATTCATCAAAGCTCAATAATTGTTTCTTCTATTACCCAATAGTGAGTTTTTGTTGTCATTCAACAAAGAATAGCACCCAAATTGGCACATGTGCCCCTATCTCCATATACAGTAGGGGCCAACATTGTGGAAACCTTTTGGGAAAAGTGTATTTTCTAAAACTTAGCTAATAACACCACTTTTTTTTTAGAGTAGTAACGTAAAATTATATATCAATGGAAAGATAATTTAATCAAGAACGTAATGCAATCACTTTTATGAAGGATTTGCTATTAGAATAGCAGTTACAGTATAAAGAAGAAAAGTGAAGCACTTAGAAAAAATGAAATATACAAAAATGATCACTATAGAAAAAATGAGATATACAAAAATTATCACCATGTCAGTTAATACTTAGTTTGGTAACCTTTAGTATGAATTACGGCCTTACAATATCTTCCCACAGAGTGAACCAAGTCTTTTAGTTCTGCAGCTGTTATAATGTGAAACCAAGATTGAATGATTTCTTCTATTAACTGGGTTTTATTGCTGGGTCGCTTCTGACTAACAAGTTTCTTTAGTCTGCTCCATAGATTTTCAATTGGGTTAAGGTCTGGGCTATTCCCAGGCCATTCCAGCAGTGGAATATGATTATCTTGAAACTCCCCCCCAAAAAAGTGGTGTTATTAGCCATCAAACCTCAAAAATACACTTTTCCCAAAAGGTTTCCATGATTTTGGCCACTATTGTATTTAGCTGCATTATTCAGAACTGTCATTTTTCAATGCATAAGAATATTCCAAAAATTGTAGAGTCTAAGGGTGGAAGTGAAGATGGAATACAAGTATGAATAACGGCCATTCCAATATATATTCAACATACTTTATTGACATGCCCTCTTTTGCTTTGACTACTCTGAGTCATGTTGAACTGATTCTATACCCCAAACTTACTAAAACCATGTTTATTCCCCATGAATCTGGAGCATTCACTGTGTAAGCACTCTAGTTAAGCTATGATTGTTGTTAGCTTACTCCTCAAAACATCAATTCTGTTCAGCGTATTCTGATTCATTGGATAGTTTCGTACATATACTTTGATTTTCATTTACATGTCTCAAGCAGAGTGGAAAACAAAAGCTTTCCTATCCTGATAAAGCAACCATGAACCATGATAAGGCATGATAATGAGCTTTGGTGGTACAGTGGTTAGAATTCTCTCTCCTATGAACGGAGATAAGATTATTATACAGTATTTTTTTATATATAAAATTCATTTTCAATACACATTGAGCCTTACGGATCTCAGGATTTTGCCATGATTATAGCCGTAGTTTGATCTGGGCTCTTGGAAAGTTTCTAAGTTATAAATGTGTACTCAAGTGTGGATAGTGTATGCAGGCTCAATCCATGGAGGAAAATGCATTTCCAGTTCAGGAAAAAATGCTGTCTAAGGCCTGTAAACATGGAAAATGGAGCTACAGCCCAAAACCTCTCTCCTTCCTACAGTGCTGAATGGGTACTTATCAATTACACAGGCAAACATAAACATATTTCTAAATGAGCCTCTGTATTTGGGTGAAAATGAAATCCTTATAAGTTTTCAGATCCACTTGAGTCGAGTGAAATTTCCTTTCTTGTTTTCTAAGTGATTCATTAATGCTTTTAAACTTGGCTTTAACTGATCAAACCTTTAAACACCTGGGCATCGGTTCCACTCTTACATAATTGTAAGCTTACCTTATTTTACCTCTCTCTCGTTGTGTTTACCAATATCCTAATCAAAACTTTGTATGTGTGCGTATGTCAAAAAGAGTTGATCAACACAGCAGCAGTTTGCTGAAGTTTAGTTTATGAAGAATGAGCTATTAACAAAGCAAAGGCCCTTTGCTTTGGCCAGGAAAATAAAGATTTCTGACTCTTAGTCTTCTCAGCTTTCGACATGACCTTGTAACATGGTTAGTCTTCTTTTTTTTTTCTTGCATAGCTACTGAAACAAATGTCAAAACAATTGACAATGCTGATCCCTTATTTCCCTTTATTTTTCTTTCTTTATTGCTTAGAGATCCTTTCATGGTTAGGTTACCAGTTGCTGATTATTATTCGTATCTAAACTCTCTCAACATATTTGTCCAGAATGCGTGTGAGTGAATAGGTAGGGGAACATTAGTTTTATGGTGAGTTGACTGCAAACAAAGAAAAAAATAATGGGATCATTTGAAAAATAGACAGTATTTACAATGTTCATTTGGCCGGGCTTCTCTGTTTCCAGAGATGCTCTTTGAATTCAGCTCGCAGAAGAAAACTACAGAAAAAGAAATTCTCCAAACCATGAAAATAAAATCCTTTGAGCCTTTCCATATTTATTCAAGGTAAATAGTTATGCAGATAAAGACCTTACCAACAAATAGTTGAAACAATGGTTGGAAACTAATCGAAGAGAGAAGCAACCTGGAATTAAGGAGAAACTTCCTAACAGTGAGGACAATTAACTAATGCAGTGTTTCCCAAACTTGGGAACTTTAAGAAGTGTGGACTTCAACTCCCAGAATTCCCCATCCAGCATGGCTGGCTGTGGGATTTTGGGAGTTGAAGTCCATACATCTTGAAGTTCCCAAGTTTGGGAAACACTGAACTAATGGAACAGCTTGACTCCAGAAATTGTGGGTGCTCCATCACTGGAGGATTTTTAAGAAGAGGCTAGACTGTCACTTATCTGAAATGATTTAGGTTCTCCTGCTTGAGCAGGGGGCTGGACTAGAAGACCTCCAAGGTCCCTTCCAGCTCTATTCTATTCTAAATGGCAACTTTCTTCAAGATAGCATAAGAAGAAATGGGAAGGAAAGATAGGATCTCAAGCATTGTGTTTGACCTTCTATGCATATTCTCTGATGGGATCAACATTCATTAGTAGAGTATATCTAGAGCAAGAATTTCATATTTCATTTAAAAAAATATGACTAGAACGTTGTATCTAAGCGACATGACTTTAATCATTTTTAACTTCTGTTTTGTACAAACAAATGTCTGCCATCTTTGTCTGTCTTCAGTTATAATTCCTGGCTTTTCCAAAGACACTGCAATAATCAATTTGATTGTATCCATTTACTTTATATATTGGCTTCCTTCATTTTTCCCTCAACCCTTAATATTGCCAAGTAGCAAAGATATAAATGTGGATATGAAAAATGCCCAGTTGGATTCAGATGCTGCATTTGATTGCGCAAAATGGCACTTTTTGACCCAAAAAATAGACCCTGCACCTATAGCAAAAACATTAGGAGGAGGAGGATGATGATGATGATGATGATGATGATGATGATAGTATTTTTTCCCTGCTATAAACATATGATGTGCCCCAAATTTATTAATTTCTGCTTGTTGATCATTGTCAAGAGCCATGGTGACGCAGTGGTTAGAATGAAGCATTCCAGGCTAATTCTGCCAACTGCCAGAAGTTTGATCCTCACCAGCTCATGGTTGACTCAGCCTTCTATCCTTCTGAGGTCAGTAAAATGAGGGCCCAGCTTGTTGGGAGCAATATGCTGACTCTGCAAACCACTTAGAGAGGGCTGTAAAGCACTGTGAAATGGTATACAAGTCTAAGTACTATTGCTATTTTAAGGAAGTGGTAAGCCTTGGTCCTTGACTGGCTGATTTTTATTGCAGTTCATGATACTCTTAGTATATATCTCTAAATTCATAAATTTATTGGTTCGATTTATTGGTTCGATTTATATGCCGCCCTTCTCCAGAGACTCAGGGCAGCTTACAATGCATTAAGCAATAGCCTTCATACTTTTGTATATACCTGCTTAGTAGGGCTTTTGGCCCCCCCCTAAGGGGTGTTCTTTTTTATACAAAGTCATCTTATTGCCCCCACAATCCGGGTCCTCATTTTACCTACCTCGGAAGGATGGAAGGCTGAGCCAACCTTGAGCCTGGTGAGATTTGAACTTGCAGTAATTGCAGGCAGCTGGCAGCTAAGTGCTACTTTAACAGCACTTTAGTCCGCTGCTCCACCAAGGCTCCTTAATCAGGGTCATTAACCTTTTTTCTCTTTCTCAATTTCCAGTTTTTGTAGACATTGGGAAAATCACTGTTTTAAGTATTTTGACATTTACAATAATGACTTAGAAACCTCCTTTCCTTTATAATCTTGTCTAAGTTTGCAATTTTATTTCTTCCTTTGTCTTAATCATTCTATTTCTTCCACATACTATCCATCTCCAGCTATTGTATTCTTAAATCCATGAAAACAAAGCCAGTACCTTCATTTTATTTTTGCTGTCAACTATCAGTTTACAAAGCCTATCATTATGTTTAGCCTCCTAATACCTATATTACCCCAAATGTCTAAAAAATGATTCTTAGTAAACTTAGCAGGCTTTCTTTCTTTCTTTTTGCTTAGTTCCTGAAACAAAACAATAGAGATATCAGAGTAAAAGGAAAATGAATTTTATTGCCAATTGTAATTGTCTTAGTGACTTTGAATTATGTCTTTGGAGCTCCTGAAGTGTTTTGAGTTATCACCAAACAATTACATAGTAGAATATATTAGCTATTCTGGAAATTCTGGAAATATTTTAATTTAGCAATAGCAAGCGATAGCACTTAGACTTATATACTGCTTCATAGTGCTTTACAGCCCTCTCTAAATGGTTTACAAAGTCAGTCTATTGCCCGCAACAATCTGGGTCCTCATTTTACCGACCTTGGAAGTGTGGAAGGCTGAGTTAATCTTGAGCTGGTCAGGTTAAACTCCTGGCTCTGAGCAGAATTTGTCTGCAATACTGCATTCTAACCACTGTGCCACCAGGATTGATTTTTTTTTTATTTATTTATTTTTAATTTGATTTATATGCCGCCCTTCTCCGGAGACTCAGGGCAGCTTACAATGTGCTAAGCAATAGCCTTCATACTTTTGTATATTTATACAAAGTCAGCTTATTGCCCCCACAACTGGGTCCTCAATTTACCTACCTTAGAAAGGATGGAAGGCTGAGTCAACCTTGAGTCTGGCGAGATTCGAACCTGCAGTAATTGCAGGCAGCTGGTCTTAATAACAGGGTGCTTTAGACCACTGTACTACCAAGGCTCTTATTAGTTAATTAGTTTCCTTGAACTAACCACCCAACCCAGGGGTGAAATCCAGCAGGTTCTGACAGGTTCTGGAGAACCGGTAGTGGAAATTTTGAGTAATTCGGAGAACTGGTAGTGGAAATTTTGAGTAGTTTGGAAAACCGGCAAATACCACCTCTGGCTGGCCCCAGAGTGGGGTGGGAATGGAGATTTTGCAATGTCCTTCCCCCAGGAGTGGGAAGGGAATGGGGATTTTGCAGTATCCTTCCCCTGGAGTGGGGTGGGAATGGAGATTTTGCAGTATCCTTCCGCTGCCATGCCCACCAAGCCACGCCCACCAAGCCACACCACACCCACCAAGCCAAGCCCACAGAACCGGTAGTAAAAAAAAAATTGGGTTTCACCACTGATCCAACCCACACCTATATATATATATATCGAATCCCCTATAAGTAATTTATTAATGAACAGATTGTTGGAATAGTGATATTAAGGAAATTATAACAAGAAGCAAAGCAAGGGAAAATTCTATCCATTCGATATTATTCATATATATCAGCTAAGGTATCAGCTATTCTGGAAATTCTGAAAGAGCTAAGGTGGCACAGTGGTTAGTGTGCAGCACTACAGGCTACTTCAGCTGACTGGTAGCTGCAGTTCGGCAGTTCAAATCTCACCGGCTCAAGGTTGACTCAGCCTTCCATCCTTCCAAATGGGTAAAATGAGGACCCAGATTGTTGGGGGCAATAGGCTGATTCTGCAAACTGCTTAGAGAGGGCTGTAAAAGCACTATGAAGCGGTATATAAGTCTAAGTGCTATTGCTATTGCTGTATTGTCAGGGATTCTCTGGAAAACTGACCTAAATAGGAGTTTTGTTGTCACATTGCTTAGCAACTAAGCAAGCGAAGGAAGCTTTGTCCTTGCATCGTGTGTTGTTTTCATTCTGCATTTGATCAATGTTCTGCTGCTCTACTCTGCTGCTTTCTAACCCAACCAGAAAGATATTTCAACTACTTTATATCCGTTCAAGCTGTTATTTTATTTTCACCGCTCACGATGAGTTTTTGAATAGAGGCAAAGTAACGGATGTGCATCTAAGAAGCCTCTTCATGGTAATCACTTAGATTATTTTGCAGAGAACCAGAGAAATGCATACCATGTGTAGTGAAATGTATTTATGGCAGAGAAGAGCAATTTATTGTATTTCTTTGGACTCTTCAGTTACTTCAGTAGTGGCAGTGGCTTGGCATAGAACACATTGATTGATCCTCTTTATGCCCTCTGCCTGGACAGCTGGAAGAAACCTTCTTTGGTTTAATAACATTCTCTTCTAGGGGTGAAATGCTCCCCGTTTTGGACTGGATCGCCCGATCCGGTAGCGATGGTGGCGGGTGGTTCGGAGAACTGGTAGCAAAAATCCCTGCTCCCCCCCATGCCCAGCTGAGCCACGCAATCATCAGAAGCTTTTTAAAAAATTTTAAAAGCACTTTTTCTACAACCTCTTCGGCCAAAAAAATGCTTTTAAAAGTAAAAAAAAAAAGCCTCTGATGATCGTGCGGCTCAGCTGGGATTGTCAGAGGCTTTTAAAACCTCTTCAGCTGAAGAGGTTGTAGAAAAAAATGCTTTTAAAAGCCTCTGACGATCCCAGCTGAGTTGTCTGATCGTCAGAGGCTTTTAAAGGCATTTTTTTACAACCTCTTCAGCCAAAGAGGTTGTAGAAAACATGTTTTTAAAAATTAAAAAAAAAAACTGGCCACACCCACTCAGTCACATTACCCCCCCCCACCACCACCACCACCAAGCCATGCCCACAGAACCGGTAGTAACAAATTTTACATTTCACCACTGTTCTCTTCATTTTGAGAAAGTACAAAAGTCTTGTGGGGGATTGAAAATTGGAAACGTGGTGTGGAAATGATCTGAGATTGAGACTACTGTGACTCAATACAACTGACCACATTCTTAACCCTCTAATATGAAAAGTCTTAGAATATTTTATTTTGATTGAATTTGTCTCATATGTTTTCAAACTTGAATTTGGTGTATCTTATCATTTGGAAAATGCCTGCAAATGTATCACAATAAAAAAACCTGTTACTGTTTTGGTACTTTTCTAATAAATTGTTTACCAAAGGTAACAGCTTTCCATGTAGCTAATAAATACAGAAATAAAAGCAGTTGTATAACTGTATACAGGTCTTTAAACATTCATTTGGTCCTTTTAAAATTAAAACATTCCACTCCAACTATCATTCCCTCTTTCATATGGGGATGGAAAAGCAGAAGATTTTAAATATCTGAACTTATAGAAGGAGAAGCTACAGCTCCTTTTTATAATAACGTTACAATATTACAATTTTGTAATATTGCTCTGTAGCTCAAAGAAGAGTGGAGGATCGGCGAATTTCCTGTTAAGGGGATTAAGTCGGATAGAAGATGCAACATTACATAGGTATGATGTAATTTAGTTGCATGCCATAAGTGGTTTAGAGAATATCTATAAAATCATAAAAAAGAACTTCTGGATCTAGGAGTATCATCCAGATTCAAAAATACAAATAATGTCTTTAACTGAGGATTGTCACCTACTTAGCAGTTTGAAAGCCTGCAAATGCAAGTAGATGAATAGGTACCTCAATGGTGGGAAGGTAACAACTTTCCATGTACCTTTGGCCTAGAACCATGTTGGCCACACAACCATGGAAAATATCTTCAGACAACTCTAATTCCCTTGGCCAAGAAGCAGAGATGAGTTCCATGACTCAGAGTCAGATGTGACTAGACAGGGAAACCTTTACCTTTTTATCAGGAGAGGAGGAGCATATCGTATCATATCGTCACCAATACCTGCTCGGCGGAACTGGGTGGAACCCACCATTGGTATGTCATCTAGTGAAAAGAAGGACCATGCCATTTTGGGCCTGGAAAGCCTCCTGCACCAACCTGCACCCCTCATGCATGTGGCCTGTCTTCCCTGTGCATGTGTGTGCATGTCCACCCATGTGCCCACCCCCCACATGTGTGGCAGAGATCCGAAGACCAGCTGCCCAGCGGGAAGCACACATGCATGTGCGGTGGAGCTTGGCTGGGGCAATGGCTGGCGTACCCACAGAGAGGGCTCTGTGTGCCACCTGTGGCATGTATGCCATAGGTTCGCTATCATGGGTATAGGCCCATGATGGCGAACCTATAGCATGTGTGCCAGAGGTGGCACGCAGCGCCTTCTCTGATGGCATGTGAGCCGTCATCCCAGTTCAGCTCTGCTGTGCATGCGTGCGTGCCTCCCACCGGCCAGCTGGTCTTTGGATCTCTGCCGTGCATGCGTGGGGGGCGGGGCATGTGCAGGGACACGTGTGCATGCATGTGGTGGTGATGGTGTGTGCAGGGTGTGCGCATGCATTGCATTTTGGGGGTTCAAGTGTGCGCACGTGCATTTACATACACATGTGAAGCTTTGGGCACTTGGTCCAGAAAAGGTTAGCCATCACTGGTATAGGGTATCTTGTTTGTGCAGTGGGCTGAACTGGAAGACCTCCAAGATCTCTTCCAACTCTGTTATTTTGTTATATATTGTAAATTCTGTTCCAATCTTATTAAGCCAACTCTCCTCCCATGAGTAATTTTCATCAGCAAAAAAAAAATTGCTGATGTATTGATAAAATAAAACCTTTCATTGAGGTAGGGATAATGTGGATGTGGAGGTTAAAGCCTACACTTTTCTAAGCTGATGGCACAATCAACCATATGAACAAAACTTTGAAGGATAAGTTGAAGAACTATCCTGGCTGAGATCCAAGGGTGTTCTTGGTAATGCGACTCATTATTTGCTTACTGGGAAGCTATAGTCCATTTGACCATCCTTCAGGTGACCCTTTTATTATTCTAGAAACAATAAAGAAACCCAAAAAGTAGAACAAAGGTCAGAAGGCGCCAATACTACTATTAAATGTATCCTGCAATACAAAAGAAATTAGAGATTTAAAACAGTTTAGGAATATTGGAACTCTCCAGGTACCTCCATAGGGACACAGTGGCTCAGTGGCTAAGATGCTGAGCTTGTTGATCGAAAGGTCGGCAGTTCAGCGTTTCGAATCCTTAGTGCCACGTAACAGGGTGAGCTCCGGGTACTTGTCCCAGCTTCTGCCAATCTAGCAATTAAAAAGCACATAAAAAATGCAAGTAGAAAAATAGGAACCATCTTTAGTGGGAAGGTAACAGCGTTCCGTGCGCCTTTGGTGTTTAGTCATGCCGGCCACAGGACCATGGACAGCGCTGGCTCTTCGGTTTTAAAATGGAGATGAGCACTGCTTCCTAGAGTCGGGAATGACCAGCACATATGTGCGAGGGGAATCTTTACCTTTTACCAGATACTTCCAAAATACTGGCACATTCAAGGAACAAAGAGGAAGAGGGGAAAAAAAGATCTGGAATAAGGAATTTCAGTGGTAATGAACAATTTGTAGCAAATAAGCAAACCATTTGCTCTTAGATGTTTGGTGAAATGTTGATACATATTCTATACAATCAGTACTGATTTTCTATGTATCATATTAGACACCTTGTCTTCTTAATATTGTATCATAAATTCCTTTGCATTATTTTATTTTATTTTATTCATGGACAGTATGAATAAATACAGCTTTTTGCTAGCAAATAATCACATGGTTTCTGAATGGGGTACATTCTTAAAAATATAATAATTCAGGATATAAAGAATTGATTTAAAATTATTTCAGTTGACATAAAATGCCTAATACTGTGTTTCCCTGAAAATAAGACCCTGTCTTATATTTTTTTGAACCCTGAAATAAGTTCTTGGCCTTATTGCCATGGGCTCAAAAGCCCGATTAGGCTTATTATCAGGGGATGTCTTATTTTGGGGGAAACAGGGTATATAAGGAATCTCAATGTACTTATTATTTTTTCTCAGTGTCAGATGAAAAATTAAATTTTGATAGTAGGATGTGAAAGGGAGGGAGGGAGGGAGGGAGGGAGGGAGGGAGGGAGGGAGGGAGGGAGGAAGGAAGGAAGGAAGGAAGGAAGGAAGGACTTCAATATATTCCACCTTGGTTTGAATTCAATATATTCCACCTTGGTTTGAATTCCTACTTTATACATAATACTCCATCCAACCTAATTCAGTTTCATTGTCTTTTTAAAAATAAAAGCCAATTTTTCAGTTGATCAAGATAAATTCTTTCTGTTACATTTGTAAGTATCAAGGTCACCTTGTATTGATTGAAGGGTCAAGATAACATGAATGTGTGCTTGCAACCAACATATGAGGAATTCTTTCCAAATGCTTGGATTGGATTTATTATCTAGACTTCCCCCCCCCTTTTTTTTTTCTTCCTCTGGGAAGAATTAATGGAAACAGGAAATCTGCAAACATTTAAAATGGATATGTGAGATTATTGGGGAGTGAGTGGGGAGAGCCTTCCTACAAATAGAGCTTTTAAAAGAAAAAATAACCTACAGGGTTTTGGGACCATTATGTAGTTAACTCAAGCCACATTTTAAAGTAACTGCATGTGCATGTATAATGTGTGCGTACTGTTTAACTTTGAATCAATAATGGGTTAGGGATTAGTAAATTAGAAATTTCTTAATGATATAAACAAGCCTGGCTTTCAATTTGTACATTCATACTGCTTTACAGCCCTCTCTAAGCACTTTAGTGTCAGCATATTGCCTCCAACAATTTGGGTCCTCATTTTACAAGTCTCGGAAGGACGGAAGGCTGAGTCAACCTTGAGCCATTCAGAATATCTGAATGGTCAAACAATTGGCAACTCCAAATCTCTGCTAACAAATACTCAGTGGCAATAGAACATTGCACATTGGCAATAGAAATAAGAACATCAAATATTTGCTGGCTGGTAGCGATCTAAAATTTGACCCATACTCTGTCAAGGACCTAGGAGTACTCATTTCAAAAGATCTAAGTCCCAGAGCTCACTGTAGTACAGGCACAGAGCCTGTAGTACAGTGGACTAAAGCACTGTTATTAACATCTGCTGCTTGCAATTACTGCAAGTTCAAATCTCACCAGGCTCAAGGTTGACTCAGCCTTCCATCCTTTCTAAGGTAGGTGAAATGAGGACCCAGATTGTGGGGGCAATAAGCTGACTTTGTATAAATATACAAAAGTATGAAGGCTATTGCTTAACACATTGTAACCTGCCCTGAGTCTCCGAAGAAGGGCGGCATATAAATTAAAGCAAAAAAACAAAAGAAAAAAGAAAAAACAACACCTGTAACATTATTGCAAAAAAGGCATTAAGAGTTGTCAATCTTATTTTGCAAAGTTTTCTCTCTGGTAATGCTATACTTCAAACTAGGGCATATAAAACCTTTGCCAGACCTATACTTGAATACTGCTCACCTGCCTGGAACCCTAACTATATTTCAGACATCAATACATTAGAGAGGGTCCAGAGGTATTTTACTAGAAGAGTACTCAAATCTTCTGCTCGAAATAAAATTCCCTATACCACCAGGCTTGAAATTTCAGATCTGGATAGCCTTGAACTACGCCGTCTACGTTCCGACCTATGCTTAGTTCATAAGATTATTTACCAAAACGTTCTACCTATAAATGAGTACTTCAATTTCAGCCGTAATAATACAAGGGCTATCAATAGATTCACACTCAATGTAAATCACTCTAATCTTGATTGTAGGAATTATGACTTCTGCAATAGAGTAGTAAATGTCTGGGACACTCTACCTGATCCTGTTGTTAGTCTCTCTAACCCCCATACCTTTTACCTTAAACTGTCTACCGTGGACCTTTCATGTTTCTTAAGAGGTCCCTAAGGGGGCGTGCATAAGCGCACCAGCGTGCCTTCCCTCCCTGTCCTACTGTCCGCATTTATATCTAATCATTCTATGTGTTCTATGTTTTTCCTATTTATATACTTTTATTTGTGCCAATTTTTTTTTCATATGTCCATGTCTATGTCTATCCTGTTACTTGTTCCCTTATACTTGTTGACAAATAAAAGAAAGAAAGAAAGAAAGAATCGAACTCCTTGAGTGAGAGTGAGTTAGCCTGCAGTACTGCATTCTAACCACTGCGCCACCACAGCTCTTACAGCATGGAACATCATGAAACATCTTTAGGATAGTAGATCTTTAGGATCTACTGGCAGGTGACAGGAAGCCCCTGTGATTGGGAAGATAGGGGTTGGAAATGGCAGAATTTATTTATTGATTACATTTGTTTGCCACCCATTTCACCAGGAGGTGACTTGGCTACCATCATTGCTCACCAGTTAATTTTCTGATCCTCACATTGCTTTTTTTGCTTATTTCGTAATCATGACTGGAAATGAGTGCTCTCTGCCTACATGCTGAGCTAAGATAATATTAATAAAAATGAATACAATATATGCATTGGTAAATATCTGGCCCACTTTCCTGGGGAGAGGTCAGTATCGTAGTTTTGTTCATTTGTTTTCCCTACAGTCTCACAAATGTGAAATACGTTTGACTTCAGGATGCAAATATTACAAGGGAAAAGACAGGAAGGTGAAAACAGAGTCTAGTGCATACAAAGTAGAAGTGTAATTTTAAAAAAAAAATGATAATAAAGCATAACATTTTGAGAGATAAATAAGTCTGTTTGCTTTCAATAAAAATTAATAGTTACTAATATAGATCAGAATTGTGTGTTTGAGCAAGCACATGGCTCTTAACTCAAAGGGGTCCCTGCAATATTATAGATGCAATAAGTGCCTGAGATTATTTTAGGATAAAGTAATGTCTGATTGGCTCTTGTAATTCTTACTAACTGTCAATGAAAGTATGAAAAATGGATGTGCAAACCAATTGTCAAGAAGAAGCAAATCCAATCTGGATGCACTTGGAGGCTCCTGAAGCTGTTTTTGGTCCATGCTTAGATCTTCTGACTTCTTCCCAGTGTAGTATCTTCTATGTAAAAGAAGGAATATCTTGAAAAGCACCTGTGGCATCCAGGCTTCCTTCCTTCCTTCCTTCCTTCCTTCCTTCCTTCCTTCCTTCCTTCCTTCCTTCCTTCCTTCCTTCCTTCCTTCCATCCATCCATCCATCCATCTTCCCTTCCCTTCCCTTCCCTTCCCTTCCCTTCCCTTCCCTTCCCTTTCCCTGAATAATTGTTCCCTTTAACTTTCAGGAAATTATGTAGTGGGATTTACAATTCCAAAATGGAACATTGATTAAACCATTTTTTAATTACTTGTAAAGCAATGAAAAAAAAACCTGTTAGTAGATTAGTTATTCCTATTTATTTTGTAAACAAATGTTTGAGAAATGTTTCACCTTATTCTAAATGCTAAAACACCTACTTGGACCGCTCTTCTAGAAAAGAGAAACATTTACAGCAAAAGGGAAGGTAGACATGGATAAAATGCATTTATGAAACATCTGCTTAGTGGTAGGTTGTATTTTACTCACTCGCCAAAAGAGAACACACTTTTGATTTGGCTCTGACTTAGAATTTTTCCATATGGAAGAATGTATAATGAAAGTACTTCATAACGTACTCCATAATTGAAAGAGTGCAATAGGGGTGTTTGCTGTGACATTTTCAGGAACTGGGTACTTTTGGCATGGGTCTCCCCACGCTCAATCCAAGAAAGAAAGACCATTCATAACATGTGGAGTTCCTTCTCTGTGGAGAGGGAAAAAATAACACACCCCAATTCTAATGTCTAATGACTTCTGAAAAGTGGTTCCAGTTGTCCTATCTCTAGTCTGCTCTTTCTCATAATCTTCCATGTAGCCAATTAATTACCAGTCAGAGTCTAAAGCATTCAGCACCAGAATTTTTCCCAGGCTCTGGCTGGTGCTTAACCCGCCCCAAACCTCGATGTCACATTGCCAGTCTATCAGCTGTGAGTTGGACATTGCACAACAGCTGCGATCCATGACAAATATCCGGCTTCTCCCAAGTGGCACAAAGAACTCTATTGACAGATACAAGCTTCAGAATATGCTTTGGAATGCATCCATAATTATAGTGTCATTCTTAGAGGTTTAATAGTTCTAACAGGAAAAAGCAGAGAAAAGAAGTATATAGGGAGAGCAAAGCAGGCTAAGATACCCAGTGCAGCAGAAGAAGACAATGCTTCATATTCCTACATATTGCAAAATAGAGAATAGAAGGGGAACTCATCAGATTTCTAGATAACACTTAAACTGGCAGGAATAGTCAAGACCCCACACAACAGGCTCAAGATCCAGATGGATTTCAACAGACTTGAACACTGGGCCAGGGATGGGTTCTAAAATTTTTTATTACATGTTCTGTGGGCGTGGCTTATTTTGTGGGCGTGGCTTGATGGTCATGTGACAATTATTTAGGATTTAGCAGAGGTACTGCTCTACCAGGCTTTTAACTGCTTGCAGAGCTGTACTGATCTACCCATTTATTTTTTGCAGGCACTGATCTACTCATATATTTTTGCAGGCACTGATCTACTCATGTATTTTTGCAGGCACTGGTCTACCCATTTATTTTTGCAGGCACTGGTTTACTCATTTGTTTTCTTTTAACACTGATCAGCTGTAGGGCGGCCTTTTGAAGCCCCAGCAGCAAGAGTTTAAACAGTTTTCTTTCCCTCTAGCCATCAGCTGGGACTCAGGAGGCAGCAATAGATTGGGGGTGGGGCCAAATAAAAGGTAAGAATAATGCGGGGTGGGGGGCGTGAGAGGGGGTGGGGGTAGGGTGCAGAACTAGTTCGGTGACGTCATATCATCACCGCAATCGGCTCGGGCTGAACCGGGAGGAACCCACCACTGCACTGGGCCCTATCTAACAAAATGAAATTCAATGCAGAGAACAATAAGGTTTTACGCTTAGGTAACAGAAACCAAATGTACAGATACAGAATAGGTGAAACCTGGCTCAATAGCAGTAGCTGTGAGAGGGATCTTGAAGTCTTAGTGGACAATCACTTAAATATGAGCCAAAAGTATAAGGCAGCAGCCAAAAAAGCCAACACAATCCTAAATTGCATTAACAGAGGGATCGAATCAAAGTCACATGAAATATTGGTACCATTTTATAAAGCCTTAAGAAGACTACACTTTGAATACTGCATCTAGTTTTTAGTCACCATATTATAAAAAGCTGTTGAGACTCTGGAAAGAATATAGAAAAGAGCGACAAAGATATTTAGGGGACTGGAGCTAAAACATATGAAGAAGGGTTGCAGAAATTGGATTTGTCTAGTTTAGTGAAAACAAGGACTAGGGTTGACATATTCCAATATTAGAGGGGCTGCCACAAAGAAAAGGGGTTTAACTTATTTTCCAAAGCACCAGAAGGCAAGACAAGAAACAATGGATGGAAATTAACCAAAGAGAGAAGCAACCTGGAATTAAGGAGAAACTTCCTAACAGTGAGGACAATTAACCAGTGGAACAGCTTGCCTTCAGAAGTTGTAGGTGCTCCATCTCTGGAAGCTTTTAAGAAGAGTCTGGACAGTCACTTGTCTAGAATGGTATAGGGCACGGGTGTCAAACTTGATTGCGTCACATGAAGTCACATGATGTATCACAATGTTTTTTTACCTTTGCAGAGCCAGGGTGGGTGTGGCCTGTACATGGGCCACCAGTTTGACACTCCTGGTATAGGGTCTCTTGCTTGAGCAGGGTTGGACTTGATGACCTCCAAGGTTAATTAAGCACTACAAGTTAATTGAAGACCTCAAATTAATAAGGTTGATTGTTCCTTTCCAACCTCATTATTTTATTAAAATGTAGGTAACAACTTGTTATGTTTTTTCCAACTCAGAGGGAGACCCAAGAACATTGAAACTGGTAGATGCAGGCTATCAGGCAACTACACCCATGTCTTCTACAAGTATTCTCATAACCTCACTACTCACTACTGCTTTGGTAAGAGTGATGGAAGTTGTCTTCCAAGGGATATGAAAGTATCAGGTTGTTTCAGTGGTGGGTTCCTCCCAGTTTGGCCCGGTTCGGCCGAGTTGGTAGCGGTGACGTTATGACGTCACCAAACCAGTTCTCTTTGTTCGGGAGCTGCCTGCCACCGTGTTATTCTTACCTTTTATTTGGCCCCGCCCCCCAAACTATTTGCTGCCTCCCGAGTCCCAGCTGATCGGCTAGAAGGAAAAAAACTGTTTAAACTCTTGCCACAGGGCTACAGCTGATCAGTGTTAAAAGGCAGTGTGGTGGTAGACCGGTGCCTTGAAAAACAAATGAGTAGACCGGTGCCTCCAATAACAAATGAGTAGACCGGTGCCTCCAAAAACAAATGGGTAGACCGGTACAGCTCTGCAAGCAGTTAAAAGCCTGGTAGACCAGTACCTCTGCTAAATCCTAAAGAATTGTTACATGACCATCAAGCCACACCCACAAAATAAGCCACACCCACAGAACCAGTAGTAAAAAAAATTAGAACCCACCCCTGGGTTGTTTGTTCCTAGAATTGGGCCTGGCGGAAGATCAATGCTCTTTCAAATAGAAAAAAGGTAGCACAATTCTGTTCTTTACTTCAGAGCTAAAAAACTCAGAACCGTGGCTTTGTTTTGAAAATAATTGAGTAGGATGCAGCCAATAGTGTTATCTGAGTGGGAAGATCAGCAAGCTGCCTGCAAGTGTTTGTGAACCCCTTTAATGATCTTCAAACAATGCATGCTGTTTCTTCTCCCACTGGTGCCAAGAAGAAAGTACCAGTGGAGCCAGTGTTAAACATCCACTGAACGATCATAGGATCATAAGGTTGAAAGAGACCTTGGAGGTCTTGTCCAAACCCTTGCCCAAGCCCAGGAGTTGTTATACCATCCTGTCCAATCTTTTCTTGAAGATCTCCAGCGATGGAGCACACATTACTCCAGGAATCAAGCTGTTCTATTGGGTAATCATTCTTATTGTCAAGATTTCCAGATTAAGTGTGGTTCCCAAGCAGTGGTGGGCTGCTGCCGGTTCGGGCGAACCGGTAGTTCCAACAATCAGATGGCCCCGCCCGCCCACCCACCCACCGCTTCCCTATCCTGTCCTATATTTCCTTCTTTCTGGCTCAGCTGATTCGCTCAGCACAGCTGATTTCCGCCCCTCCGCTGTTCTACTTACCGGGGCTGCCTTAGAAGGTAACCAGCTGAGCTTCAAATTGCTGTATTTTGAACGCTGCGCGAAAACGTGTTAGGAGTGCGCAAGTGTGAAGCGCACATGCACACACAAAGCGCACGATCACCAAACCGGTTGTTAAACCAGTTGCAGCCCATCACTGTTCTCAAGTCAGTTTTTGGAACCATGATTATTCTGAATCCTGAAGTGGATTATGCCACCATAGACAAAACCAGGGAACAAACATTTTTTTAAAAATTTTTTGATTTATATGCCGCCCTTCTCCGGAGACTCAGGGCGGCTTACAATGCACTAAGCAATAGCCTTCATCCTTTTGTATATTTATACAAAGTCAGCTTATTGCCCCCACAACTGGGTCCTCAATTTACCTACCTTAGAAAGGATGGAAGGCTGAGTCAACCTTGAGCCTTGGCGAGATTCGAACCTGCAGTAATTGCAGGCAGCTGGTCTTAATAACCAGCTTAATAACAGGGTGCCTTAGACCACTGTACTACCAAGGCTCTCTCTCTCTCTCTCTCTCTCCATCTTCAGGTAAAGACAGTGGAAGGCTCCTCAGAGTAACCCAGAGTAACCCACTAAGTAACCCCTTTGAGGATTGTTCAGAACTAATGAGCTGGCTTCAGTTCAATGCTTAGATTAAGGAACTGAAGATCTGTGTTTTATCCCTGATCAATACAGTTTAGATTTAGCTGCCAAGAGTGTTATATGAACAGGCAAGTACATGCTTGGCAATGGTTAGGCCTGGCGTTTGTTGGAACAAAAACAAACACATTTGCAATACTGTCATCTCAATAAAATTGAACGAGGGAAGGGAAGGGAAGGGAAAGGAAGAGAAGGGGAGGGGGAGGGGAGGGTTTGGGATATCATAAACAAGAAATGTGAGATGTTGCAACTCATTTAAAATGTACGTTGCTACTTCAGCCTAACCCATTAAGTTTTCTGAGCCTGTGGTATTTGGCATAATTTCTTCTGTTCTTTTGATAAGTACCTAAACAGGATGTCCTTGTAAATTAAATGAAAAACAGCTCTGGAAAGTTTCCTCCCTCAGGAATAAGTATTAAGATTGGCAGATGGTTTAAATGGAAATATACAGGAATGTGCTTTAGCTAGTGCTGGAGAATTATTCCTGCAGATATTACTGAAGTAGATTCATAAAGTCCCATTGGATATGTGTCTGCAGTGAGTCAATTTTAATAGTCTCAGGAATAATACTTTGAGCCAAATTGTTTTGCAATTTAGAGTCCTAAGAAGTAAAATGTAAAAAGAACAACAAAAAAACAAAAACAAAAAAAAACCAAGTAACTTCCTTCTTCCTAATAAATCCTTCCATTCCCCACCATTCAGTCAGAACTGAAGAAGTTTCTTGAATGAGAAGCAAAACATTTTTCAAAGAAAAAACAAACAAACAATCCATTTGCTTTTTGAAAAGCACCTTTGGGACTTCCTTATTTGTGTAAAGATTGCACTACAATTAAATCATTCTTTGTGACACCCATAGTGTAAGAAGAACAAAAACGAAAACACCCATAATGGGATTAAAACCAGTCAAAGAAGAACAAAAATGAAAACATCCATAGTGGGATTAAAACCAATCAAAGTCACAAAAATATTCGTAATAACATAACACCCAAACCAAGATCTTTAAAAACAAATACATATGTTTATGTATATACAAGAGCCTTGTATACATACAAGAGCCTTGGTGGCGCAGCAGACTAAAGTGCTGTTAAATAGCACCAGCTGCCTGCAATTACTGCAAGTTCAAATCTCACCAGGTTCAAGGTTGACTCAGCCTTCCAACCTTTCGAGGTAGGTAAAATGAGGACCCGGATTGTGGGGGCAATAAGCTGACTTTTTATAAAAAGGAATACCTCTTAGGGGGGGCCGAAAGCCCTACTAAACAGGTATATACAAAAGTATGAAGGCTATTGCTTAACGCATTGTAAGCCGCCCTGAGTTTCCGGAGAAGGGCGGCATATAAATCGAACCAATAAATACATACATACATACATACATACATACATACATACATACATACATATGTCCATAAAGCATAAGAGGAACCTGCATGAGCTCCACTGGGTGGCTGTTTTGAAAAAATGGTGGTATCATATTAAAACAGCACCTTCTTCTAGCATTACCCCCAAGAATCCCCTCAGAAATATGCAACTTTAAGTAATTTCTTCCTAGATGTTGCAACAGTTGGGATGACACTGGTTGGAAAATATATCCTGGGGCTGATCCATAAAATGTTTTGTAAGTCAACAACAGAGCCTTCAACTCGGCTCATAAATCAACTGGTAACTAATCCAAGACCCTCAGCCTTGGAGTCATATGTTCCCAATAATGAAGGCCAATAATTACAGAGGGCTTTAGACCTGTTGCGGTTGATGAATGATCTGTAAAGGAAGCCCCTGTAAAGCACATGTCTGTAGTCCAAGTAGTAATGATTAGGGAATGAGTAGCCATGTCCTACTGCTTCAAGTAGGACCACAAATTGCACGGCAGCTGAAGCCGAGGGAATATACCTTCTCCCATCCCACATATCAGGGGCCACCTGGGTAATATATCCTTACACATTCTCATAGATGGAAACCACACACTGGGAAAGGAATGGAAACATTGCAAGACAATGTCCCCAACTCCCAATCTCTTTAGGTGTTCCTGGCAAGAGACCCGTTTTTCCTTGAAAAGAAGAATGGTAGATGACAAGAATATTCTAACTAAAGTGGAAGAGGAGAGGGTAGCTAAATTCCACAGAAGGAAGGCTTAATTATTGGATTCACACAATTGGGTGCCTTTTGTAGAACATCAGATATTGATTACAAAATTCTCTCTTTTGTCAGCAGATACAATGGTTTCATAAAGAGATTAATTTGCAAATGAAGGCAAATATGTGTGTCCCAAGATAATGTCTATGGAAATTCTCAGTCATCCAGGTCATGGTTGTCCCAAAGGTGCTTTCACTTCTCATTCAAGAGGTTGTCCCAATGATGCTTTCGCTTCACATCCAAGAAGCTTCTTCAGCTTAAGAAGCTTGGATGAGAAGCAAAACATCCTATAAGAAAAACAAGAAAGTCCATTTGCCTCTTGGAAAAAATGTCTCAATTCCTGTTAATGTCTCAATTCCTGGTAAATAAATGGGGAAGAAATGGGGTTAATGACATATTTTATTTTCCTGGGCTCCAAGATCACCGCACATGGGGACTACAGCCAAGAAATTAAAAGACACTTGCTCCTGGGGACGAAAGCTATGGCAAAGTTAGACAGCTTACTAAAAAGCAGAGACATCACCCTGCCAACAAAAGTGCATATAGTCAAAGCTATGGTTTTCCCAGTTGCAATGTATGGTTGTGAAAATTGGATCATAAGGAAGGTTGAGCGTCAAAGAATTGAGGCCTTTGAACTATGGTGCTGGAGAAGACTCCTGTAAGTCCCTTGGACTGCAAGGTGATCAAATCAGTCAGTCCTAGAGCAGATCAACCCTGACTGCTTTTTAGAAGACTAGATCCTGAAGATGAAAGTCAAATACTTTGGCCACCTAATGAGAAGGAAGGACTCACTGGAGAAGGGCTTAATGCTGGGAACGATTGAGGGCAAAAGAAGAAGGGGACGGCAGAGAACGAGGTGGCAGGATGGAGTTACTGAAGGCATGAGTTTAAATGGTCTCCAGGGGATGGTAGAGGACAGGAAGGCCTGGAGGAAAGTTGCCCATGGGGTCATGATAGGTTGGACATGACTTCGCAACTAATAACAACAACAATGTTGAAGAATCCAATCTGAGTCAATCACCAGGACCAAAGTTTTATTCTTTAAAATTTTGGGACTTGTGCTGGAGCCCACCATCAGGGAACTTCTCTCTCTCCAGAATGTAACCGACTCAGATTGGATCCTGCAAGATTAATTTGCATTCTTAAAAATGGGACATTCATAAACATTGAGGGTCTAACCCTCAATCTAAATAACCCATTGCAATCTAAATAACAGCTGACTATAATTTCTAATATATGTGAACATCTTTTCAGAACAAATGGTACTTAGCAGCCTCAGAAAGGAGAGTTATGCCAAGCAAATTATTGTTCCTGGGACAGCCTATATATTTAACAGTTCGGCAGACTTCATCTATTTTTTTAAAAAGTCCTCTAAATAAAGATATAAAGCAAAAATATAAAGATGGGAAAAATTGGGTCTATTTTTACAAAAGATTGTAAAGTAATGCTATCATTAATTTCTATTTAGACCATAAGCACACTGTCTCATATACATGTGGAATTTCCACTTATAAGAGCACATGAATTTCATATTTACTGTCTTTTTTTTTTTTAAAGGAAAATAAAATTCTGTGGTGGCTAAAAGCCAAAGAGCTACTTTAGATGTTTCCAAGATTTTTAGCAGCGGGATATCGGAGCAGCAGAAGCTCTCCTGCTCTCTCTGTCTCTTTCTCTCTGTTTTAAAAAGTGTTTTGTGAAGTTGGAGAAATATAACTCCTAAACCCCATGGGCATGCAGAACTAATGGTGTGTTTTTTGGGATACATGTTTTGTGAATCACATCCTAAAGGCAGCTGTCTCGTGAAATAGTAATTTAATGTCCAACTATCAAGCAGGGACAGACAAATCTGTCAACTTCGGTTTTTAGTTCTTCTTCCTTTATGAATGATTTGTTTCAACCCATTTTCGAATCAGAAAATAAAAAAGTTGTACATATTTTTCGTAAAAAATAGCTCTTGCTGAATCATTAGGCATATTGCAATATGGGTGCAGCCCAAGAACAGATCAGCATAGAATTCCGATTATTCTGCAAGATCATTAAATGTCAAGGATTCTCCCTTCACAGAAAGACAGATGTAACAGATTAAGAAAGTTGGAAGGGACTTTATAGGTCATCTAGTCCAACACCACCCCCACCCCCCCGCTCAAGCAGGAGACCCTATACCATTTCTGTCAAATGGCAGTCCAATCTTTTCTTGAAAGTCTCAAGTGATGAAGCTCCCACAACTTCCGAAGGCAACTTCTGTTCCATTGGTTGATTGTTCTCACTTTCAGAAAGTTCCTCCTTATTTCTAGGTTGAATCTCTCCTTGGTCAGTTTCCATCCATTATTCCTTGTCTAGCCTTCAGGTGCTTTGGAAAACAGCTTGACCCCCTCCTCTCTGTGGCAGCCTCTCAAGTATTGGAAGATGGCTATCATGTCTCCCCTGGTCCTTCTCTTCACTAGACTTGGCATGCCCGGTTCATGTAACCGTTCTTTGTTTTAGTCTCCAGTCTCTTAATCATCTTGGTTGCTCTCCTCTGCACTTTTTCTAATGTCTCAATATCTTTTTTATAGTGTGATGACCAAAACTGGATGCAGTATTCTAGGTGTGATCTTACTAGGGCTTTATAGAGTGGTATTAGTACCTCACTTGATCTTGATTGTATCCCTCTGTTAATGCAATTTAGGATTGCATTGGCTTTTTAAGCTGCCGCTGCACACTGCTGACTCATATTTAGCTGATTGTCCACTAAGACTCCAAGATCCCTCTCACAGTCACTGCTATTAAGCCTGGTTCCCCCAGTTTGTATGTGTGCTATTGGTTTTTCTTGCCTAACTGTAAGACAAGCAAGAGACCTTATACCATTTCAAACAAGTGGCTGTCCAGTATCTTCTTAAAAACTTTCAGTGATGAAGCACCCATAACTTCTGAAGGCAACTTCTGTTCCACTGGTTACTTGTTCTCACTGTTAGGAAGTTTCTCTTTAATTCCAGGTTGCTTCTGTCCTTGATTAGTTTCCATCCATTGTTTCTTATCTTGCCTTCTTGCAGTTTGGAGAATAGGTTGATTCCCGTCTTCTTTGTGACAGCTCCTCAAATACTGGAACATGCTATTATGTCACCCCTTGTCCTTCTTTTCTCTATACTAATCATACCCAATTCTTGCAACCAGTGGTGAAATGTAAAATTTGTTACTACCGGTTCTGTGGGCGTGGCTTGGTAGTGGTGGGTAATGTGACTAAGTGGGTATGGCCAACTTTTTTTTTTTTGACTTTTAAAACCATTTTTTCTACAACCTCTTCTGCTGAGGAGGTTGTAAAAAAAATGCTTTTAAAAACCTCTGACGATCCCAGCTGAGTTGCCTGATCATCAGAGGCTTTTTTTTTTTTACTTTTAAAAACATTTTTTTGGCCGAAGAGGTTGTAGAAAAAATGCTTTTAAAAATTAAAAAAAAGCCTCTGATGATTGCTCAGCTGGGCGTTTTTTGGGGGGGGGCAGGGATTTTTGTTACTGGTTCTCTGAACCACCCACCATCCTCGCTACCAGATTGGGCGATCATATCTTTTAGTTTCCAGGCCCTTAATCATCTTAGTTGCTCTTCTCTGCACTTTTTCCAAAGTTCAACAGTGCTTTAGCAATTGTTGGAGAGGGAAAGATCAAAGTGGATGAGGCAAGAGTTCAAAGTAGTTCAGGCCATATTAAACATGCTGATAAGATCAAGATCTTCCAAGGTTTTAGCGAAAGTGGTTCTGGACTTTTTCTTTTCTCCCCCCAAACAATAATAAGTTTATTTTAGGGTATACACTGCAAATAGTTTCCATCTCAGGATAATTAAAAACAAAGCTATTGATTTGGGGGAGTATACACAGTTGGAAATAACTTTGAAGATTTTCAGAGGGCCAAGTTTTTCTTTTGATAATCTTCTGCCTCCTGACTTGTACGTTACAAACAATTAAGGTTTATGTACTGATTATACGTGTCTAAGGTACAAATCCTATTTCTTGAAAATAAAAGCGACCTTCAATGAACTTTGATGAACTTTTGAAAATTGGGCTGCCTTGGTGTTCACTCAGTTATTTCCATATAATAAAATTGGTCTTAAACTTATTTAATGCTGATACTATCGAAGAAGATTACTCTAAACTTTGCCCCCATTTCTGAATTCTTTCTCCTCTCATTCAGCTAAAGTTCAAATTCATGCCTGTAATTTGCATTCATCACAGTCCTCTGTGAATCCAGTTTAATGTTGGGTTTGTCAAGCTCAATTATGTCTTGATTCAAAATAGAAATTGGTAGTGCTACTTTAAAGTATAGCCATTATGGTAACCTCTCTTAGAGTAAGTAGTTTTATACAAACTGCAAAACAATTTCCTAATCCCCATAAATAAATTGCATTAACTAGAAATTAAAATTGCACTACCAACAAATAAAAAGCTGCACTATTTAGCAATGTCTTAAATTAATTGTATGAAAATATATAAGAAACCCAATTTGAAGATTAGGCAGGAATAAAAGCCCCATTTGAAAAGTTACATACTGTATACTTCTCGGTAAACATTACGTTGCTAAGTGCAAAACCTCAGACAAAATCTTACTTATCAAAATTTCAATCCAACAGTTTACCAGATGTACAATAAAATGTGCAGAAGGGAGAAAGAGAGCTGAGTTTTCACCAGAAGTTTAACAAAAGCATGTAGGGATTACTGCAGAATACGAAATCTGTGAAATGAATTGTGCCTTCACTTCGGGGAGTTAGTCTCTTGTTTAACTGATATTACGTGAGGTAGACCAGCTAAGGCTTTGAGTAGATTATGGGAAGAGAGATCTGGTAAATAAACTTGACTTTCGCAATCAGCATTATCCTGCAAACCAGTCAGTCAGTATTATGCATCTGTTCTGGGTATCTGATTGTTCTGACTGGGATGGTCAAGCCGGAAGGCAAGGTCTGAAGGGCCAGTGAAACAGAACTACTCATTCATTTGATGATGGATGCACAGATGTTTTCCTCCCTTAGGGAGGATGGAGGGAGGAGGGAAGAACAAAAGAGATAATAGCATACCATGTCAGCAGCTTTCCCCAGGAACTGCAAAAGTGATTCGCTATTATCAGGGGAGACGGAGAGATAATGGATTTGGAAGCTTCGCTCCACACACAGGAAGTGGAGTCCTGGGAATGCTAGCAGAAAGAGAGGAGAGAAGCAAAAGAATATTATCGGCAATGTTTCTGGAAGCAGAGAGGAACAATAGGCGCATATGAGCTTAGCATTCTGCTTTTAGACAAACTTTGGCTTCTTTTGGATGAGATGAATATGAAATGGGAGAAGCAGGAGGGGTTGGGTTGCCTCTCTTCCAAGATTTGCAAGCTAGGGCAGGCTGCTAGACACCTTTCTTACAAATATCTGAAGTAAATACGGGACTGCTACTCATGTGATTCATAAGACTTATTAAACCTCAGCCGAAATGCAGGTCTAAAAGTGTTCACCTCATGATGGCAGATTGCCTTTCCAAACCTAGGAATATCCACATCTACAGTCTAACACATGAGGAAAACTGCTACTTCCTATATTAGGCGGAGTCAAGTGACACGGAAATATTTAAAGAAATGAAAAACAGTAAATAGACTCTAATTCCCATTTCAATGCAGTAGTTAAAAAGTTCCAGCAGAGAGGAATGAAGTATCATCTAAAACTGAAAAGGAAAAGAAAAGAATGGAGAACTAAAAATTAGCAGATGTATCTGCAGGGAGGTCAAAAAAAGTCAAAATGGTGTCTGACTATACAGTTGAGGCCCAATCCTTTTTTTTTTTTACAAGTGTCATGGCATAGGTTAAAAAAAAAGTAATGGGGCTGTAATTACACAACTGTGGTCAACATCTTGACATATTTTAATTCCACCTTAGAATTCCTTCCTTTTTCCCTCCCTCCCTTCCCACTCCCTCCCTCCCTCCCTCCCTCCCTCCTTCCTCCTTCCTCCCTCCCTCCCTTCCCACTCACTCACTCCTTCCCTTCCTTCTTTGCTTCCTCCCTCCCCCTCCCTCCCCACATCCTTCCTTCCTCCTTCCTTCCTTCCCACTCACTCACTCCTTCCCTTCCTTCCTTCCTCCCTCCCTCCCTCCCTTGCTTGCTTCCTTGCTTCCTCCTTCTTTCCTTCCTCTCTCTTTTCCCACTGACTCGCTCACTCCTTCCCTCCCTCCCTCCCTCCCTTCTTCTGTAAGTAAGTAACTTTAAAACCATAAAGAGTTTTGAGGGAATAACAACAAAGACATGAACAGCATGAAGTTATATTTCTCATTGGAACAATAACGATCAGTGGGAAATGGCAGAATAAAATAGGTTTCAATGAGAAAAGATTGTAAAATGGGGCAAAATTCACTTAACAATTGTCTTGTTTAGCAGTGAAAATTTTGGGCTCAATTGTGATTGTAGGTTGAGGACTACCTTTATTAACAGATGGAAGGTTAAAGAGAGTAGACAGGTTCATCTCACAGTTGGCTTTAGAAGGGTATTGAATAGATTTCAAAGTAGGAAACACATCAATCCGTTATCTTCCAGATACTATTTACAATACTTATTTAGGAGGCCTATCATATCTGGGCTGCAGAAAATCCAGATAATTCCTTAGATGGCAACAAAGATATACAGAAAATTCTAGCTCATTCCCTGCAGTCTAGTGGTCCTCTGGATTTTTGTATTGCAGATCTGGGCTACGCCAACAGTTAGCGTAGCCAAGGCATGGATTCAGAGAGATACTCATTTGGCAGGTCCAGATGTTTCCTTTGTTTTAAGGAATGGTCTTGCAAGTGAGGAAGGAAGACTGAATTTGTTGCAGATGTTCAGGTTCTAAATTTAAACAGATAAAGAAGTCCTTATCCAGTTCAAGTAATATAGGTAAAGCTTGGTCCTCTAAGAAAGGAAATCCCCAAGAGACAGGAGAATGGAGGGAAGCTGCCATTGCTACACAACATCTGTTGTCCAAATGAATTAAATGAATAAATGAATGAGAGCCACTTTGTTCCAGGCAACTAATAGCAATAGCACTTAGACTTATATATCACTTCACAGTGCTTTATGACCCTCTGTAAGCAGTTTACAGAGTCAGCCTATTGCCCACAACAATTTGGGTCCTCATTTTATCTACCTCAGAAGGATGGAAGGCTGAGTCAACCTTGAGCCTGGTGAGACTCGAACTGTGAAAATGCTGGCAGTTGGCAGTCAGCAGAAGTAGCCTGCAATACTGCAGTACTGCATTCTAACCACAGTGCCAACATTAGAAGCTAGAAAACAGAAGACCATGAGTTTGAGTTGTGCCTTAACCATGAAAGCCAGTTGGGTAACTTTGAGCCAGTTACTCTCTCTCAGCCAACCTACCTCATGGGATTGTTTTTGCGGGGAGTGTTGGATATGCTTCCTGCCTTGAGTTAATTGCAAAAATAATAAAGAGAATGAATGAATGAATGAATGAATGAATGAATGAATGAATGAATTGATTTACCCTGACTCATTGGAAGACTATTCCTGATTGATCAAAACCCCAGGATATATAAAATGCTTACCACCAGCTGAGCTGGTTAAAATTTTATTTGTGTTCAGGAAATCATAAAGTAATATTTTCCTTTCATTATCATCCATCTACAATAAATGGCCAAATAATCATTGCATAATTTTCTATTTAAATGGCTATCTTGAGCCTTACTTTACAGGAAAATCAGGATTTTATGAAACACAAAGATCATGATAATTTTGAAAAGTTTGTACACCGGACTTCGAACATATATTTTGTTTTAATTTTTAAAAATGTATTTTCAGAAGATGACATTAGGTGGCGAGAGCCGAGGTGGTGCAGTAGTTAGAGTGCAGCACTGCAGGCTACTTCAACTGACTGCTAGCTGCAGTTCAGCAGTTCAAATCTCACTGGCTTAAGGTTGACTCAGCCTTCCCTCCTTCCGAGGTGGGTAAAATGAGGACCCAGATTGTTGGGGGCAAGACGCTGATTCTGTAAACCACTTAGAGAGGGCTGTAAAAGCACTATGAAGCGGTATATAAATCTAAGTGCTATTGCTATTGCTATTGCTATTATTTATGTAGATGTAAGTTAGAGATACAGTTTTAGATATACAGTATACTGTAGCTATAGCTATAGATACAGATATGCCCACCATCTTACTAGTGCTTATGCATTTCTTATGTTTTATTTTCTTTCTTCCATAGGTCCTTTTATACGATACAGGTAGTCCTTGACTTATGACCATGATTGGGATAAAAATTTCCATTGCTAAGTGAGTTGTTAAGTTGTTAAGCAAGTCATGCCTGATTTTATGATCTTTTTTCCATTTTCCACTCAATGTCAAACGCGATTTCATTGAGGACCTCATCAGGGTTGTGTTTGACCTCGGGGGGCTGAGTGTGTGTGACTGGGGGGGGGGGCATAGCCACTGGGCTTAGCCAGCTCAATGTCACTTGAGGTTCTGTTTTCGGCCGCGACAACCTCCTGCACCCCCCTGCCAGAAAAAAGTGGCTTTCCTGGGCTACGTTTTCAGCTGCAATGGCCTCCTGCAGCCCTCTGCCAGCAAAAATGGAGCCCAGGGGGGTGGGATGCATGCGGCCCCTGCCTGGGTTCTATTTTTGGCCACAACGGCCTCCTGAAACCCTCTGCCAGCAAAAATGGAGCCCTGGAGCGCCACACGTGATCCTCCTGGTCTCTGTTTTCATCCACAAAGGCCTCCTGCAGTCCTCCGCTAGAAAAAAACGGAGCTCAGGGACGATGCACAAGGCCCACCCAGGCTCTGTTTTTGGCCATGACAGCCTCCTGCAGCCCTCTGCCAGGGAAAATGGAGCTCCCCGAGCTCTGTTTTTGCTGGCAGAGGGCTGCAGGAGGTTGTCGCGACCAAAAACAGAGCCTGGGAGTGCATGGCTCTCCCGAAGTCCATTTTCATTGGCAGAGGCACCGCGGGCTGGTCCTTCACTGTTTCCAGGGTGGCCCTGTGGACCAGATCTAAGCATCTCGCAGGCAGGATCCGGCCTGCAGGCCCTGCCCTACGGTATATGAGCAGTGTATGACCAGGAAAGATTGGTTTAATTGACTGGCAGCCAGGTTTCTTGTTTTCCTAACTAGGTAGTTTTTCTCTCCACTTCCTACCTTTTTAATTTTTTCCCTCTTCACAGTAAAATAATTAGTGTTAGTGTCATTGGATGTGTTTGGTGGGGGTACTCATTTACATCTAATTTTAATCCATTTTTGTACCTTTCCACGTGGCCACACAGAGGGGAAATGATCACAAAGATGCTTAGAGAAGCTGTGGTTGTCTCAGTTATACTTGTCAGAAGGAATAGCTTACCTCATGAATGTCTTTCGCATGACAGAGGAAAAGCTGGTTGACCTCAGCTTTGTTTAACTTCAAACAAAATCAGATCACTTTGGGTTAAATTTCATTCACCAAGGTTAATTGCTGGGGTCATTGAAGTGGGTTTTCCTGACCACATCATATTTTAACTCTCCCTAACCTGTGATTCAGATTAGAATATTATGCAAACTGGACTTTTAAATATAACACGGGAATGGTGCAATATATACTAGTAGTCATGCTTAAAGTCCCTGTTCCCCATTTTTCATAGCTTAACAATAAATGCTTTTATAAAAGGATTTAATATTGTTCTCATATTAGCCTATTGGTTTGGTAGCTATTATACTTTATTTATACCTTAGGTCATTAAGAAGGTAAAGGAAACAATATTTTCCCAATAACAGAGTTATTTTGAACCTTGACAGTATTTGTTTAATGAAGGAAAGAAATTATTTGCTGCATAGTTCTTGATAGTTTGCTATCCAGGGGACCAGAATATAATTCCAGATTTTCTTGGGTTTTACAAACCGCATCTGCTTATTTATTAGGACTATTTTCCTTGACCTGGTTTTCTCCAGAGGTGGCAGTTTTAAATTCTGCATTTTGAAATAGAAGGCTCCAGAAAATATCTGGAAAACACCTAAGGGAAGAAACCAAGTTTAACCCTTTTTCTCAATTTACAGAGTATTATTTTACATTGAGAGTCAGTTTGGTGTAGAGGTTACGACAGTGGTGGAATTCAAAACTTTTTACTACTGGTTCTGTGGGCGTGGCTTGGTGGGCGTGGCTTGGTGGGCATGGCAGGGGAAGGATACTGCAAAATCCTCATTCCCACCCCACTCCAGGGGAAGGATACTGCAAAATGCCCATTCGTTCCCTACTCCTGGGGGAAAGATGTTGCAAAAACTCCATTCCCACCCCCCTCTGGGGCCAGCCAGAGGTGGTATTTGCCAGTTCTCCGAACTACTCAAAATTTCCACTACTGGTTCTGCAGAACCTGTCAGAACCTGCTGAATAGCAACCTGGGATAGGGCATTAGGCTAAAAACTAGGAGACTGTGAGTTATAGTCCCACCTTAGGCACAAAGCCAGATGGTGACTTTTTCAAATACCTAGGAAGGAGGCAATGGCAAACCACTTCTGATAAGCTTGGCCAAGAAAACCTCAGAGTCATCTCCTGGCAGTCTCCAAGAATCAGACACAATTGAATGAAAAGAAAGAAAATTACAATAACATATGGGCAAATTATATTTTTTCCAGAATCCTCCCCTAACAGTGGTTACTAGAAGAGTGTAACAAACTGCTACATTAATATATATTTTTTTAAAAAAACATCCATTCATTTTAAGAACCATGGTGGTGCAGTGGTTAGAATGCAGTATTGCAGGCTAATTCTGTTGACTGTTGGGAGTTCGATCCTAACCGGCTCAAGGTTGACTCAGTCTTCCATCCTTCCTAGGTTAGTAAAATGAGGATCCAGATTGTTAGGGGAAATATGCTGACTCTGTAAATTGCTTAGAGAGTGTGAAAATATCTACAGACCCTTCACATCCTGGACATAAATTGTTTCTACTTCTACCCTCAAAATGATGCTATAGGGCACTGCACACCAGAACAACTAGACCCAAGGACAGTTTTTTCCCACAAATGCCATCACCCTGATAAGCAACTAATTCCCACAACACTGTCAAATTATTTACTAAGACTGTATTACTATTATTATTATTCTCATCCTTCCTATTACCTATCTCCTCCCACCTATGATCTAACCATGTTCCTTGTATCTTTATGATTTATATTGTTTTATTTGTTTCATAGTATGATTTGATTGCTTATTAGTAACCTATGACTATCACTAAGTGTTGTATCTTATGATTCTTGATGAATGTATTTTTTCCTTTTTTTCCTTTTATGTACACTGAGAGCACATGCTCCAAAGACAAATTCCTTGTGTGTCCAATCACACTTGGCCAATAAAGAATTCTATTCTATTCTATTGCTAATTTTCAGCGAGAAATTAAATAAAACATTCCGTTTCCATTTCCTTGCATTTCCATTTAATTTAAAGTGGAGGTCTACAAGAAGTTGTCTGTTCCTTTTTTTTTTTTTTTCATGACTGAGGTTGGGTACTGAAAAGAAGACTGTTGACATAAGCTGGCATTGACCTTCTAACTGAAAAAGTCACATTAGAAAGGTGGCTTAATGAAGTTTGCATAGAAGCAGCATGAGATAACAGACGTGGGGACAGATGATCAGTGATGACATTGTCAAGAAAAAGGTCAAATTCATGCAATATTGAACAGGCGTCGGCTGAACTTGGGTAAGCGTTTGCGCTAGCTAGAGAGTAAAATCCTGTGCTTTTTTTTTTTTTTTAAAGAAAGAAATTGGTTCTATGTAACACCTGGCCGATGAATAGACCTTTCAGCTGGTAATTAAGATACTTTAGGGGAAGCAGCAGGATTTCAGTAGTGGGGTTATGAAGTGGTGCTCTTAAAATCAATTATCACCAGCAGCCTCCACCTGCCACAACATGGCTTCCTTTGAGTTTCCTTATTGTTTAGTTTAAAAAATTGGATTCTTCTTCTTCTTCTTTTTAAACTGGATTTTCACTGAATTACACCAGGCAAATTCTTGCTGGATCCGAAGGAGAACCTTCTTCCAATGCAGCTACTCAATATCACATTACAAGTTTTCAAAATAAATCTAGTTTGTAAGCCAATGAATAATGAGGCATTTAAAGGAAATTGTGACTGCCCCCCCAACCCCCCAAATTCTTTTCCCATGTCCAAAGAACTTAGCATTCGGCGACAACTCTAAAGGGATTTATTTAAGCCTCAAATAAGTATTTTTAGAGTCTTAATTAGAGGAAGTGTTTGAGCTGTTGGATTCAGATGCCAAAAAAAAAAAAAAAGGATTCGTTTGGGACCAGAACGAAATCTTTCCTGTTCTCAAATTAGCCCATTCAAAATACTTTGAAAAGAATGGAAACTGGGAGAACTGTAAAAAAAAAATCATGCTTATTTTATGTTGAAACTTGTACTGGAGTATTGTTATCATGGCCTAAGGAGGCTGAATGATTTCAGCAATAACTCATTGTTCTGATACTTTTAAACAAACCACTAAGTGGTAGGTGTACTACTCTGTGGAAAAAAAAAATATTTGCTGCCTTTTGAATTTCTGAATCTTTGCCACTAATATTATCACAGCTTCCTGTGGTTTCTCCAGATTTTTTTTAAAAAAAGGACTTTGAACAAATAACACTAAATCTTGAGCTCCATTCCATTTATTTCTTAAACAATAACATTCAATTTGTGCCACTCAGAAAAGTAACTATCTTCTTGTTCAGTTAATTCAATTATAATAGAATAACAGAGTTGGAAGGGACCTTGGAGGTCTTCTAGTCCAACCTCCTGCTTAGGCAGGAAACCCTACACTACTTCAGACAAATGGTTATCCAACCTCTTCTTAAAAACTTCCAGTGTTGGAGCATTTACGACTTCTGGAGGCAAGTTGTTCCACTGGTTAATTGTTCTAACTGTCAGGAAATTTCTCCTCAGTTTCTTCTCTCCTTGATTAGTTTCCATCCATTGCTTCTTTTCCTACCCTCAGGTGCTTTGGAGAATAACTTGACTCCCTCTTCTTTGTGGCATTCCCTGAGATATTGGAACACTGCTATCATGTCACCCCTAGTCAGTATTGGGTTTCAAAAAATTTTACTATCGGTTCTGTGGGTGTGGCTTGGTTGGTGTGGCATGGCTTGGTGGGCATGGCTTGGGAAGGTTACTGCAAAATTCCCATTTCCTCCTAATCAGATGGGACTTGGTAGGCAGAGAATAGATGGGGGCGGGGCCAGTCAGAATTTTTACTACTGGTTCTCCGAACTACTCAAAATTTCTGCTACCGGTTCTTCAGAACTGGTCAGATCCTGCTGAAACCCATCTCTGCCCCTAGTCCTTCTTTTCATCAGACTAGACATACCCAGTTCCTGCAACCGTTCTTCATATGTTTTAGCCTCCAGTCCCCTAATCATCTTTGTTGCTCTTCTCTGCACTCTTTCTAGAGTCTCAACATCTTTTTTACATCATGGCCATCAAAATTGAATGCAGAATTCCAAATGTTGCCCAATTAAAAGAATAACTAAGGCCAATTGTGTAAGTAATTTGTTAGACAGGGATGATTTTGGTCAGCCTTGAATACATTTCTCAGGCTTTATTAATTTATTTATCACATTCACATGGCCACCCTTCTCACAAAAAGCAACTCTGAGCAGGGTATCTCCCTTTCTCACAGTGAAGTTGTCACCAGACAAGATTCAAGGGGGATGTCATACATTTCTTTATTTTATATAACCATTTCTTCAGTGACCGTTCAACGTTGCAGCATCCTCATGGTCACGTGATCGAAAAATCATAAGCTTGGCAACTTCGAGTCACGTGATCACATTTTGCAAACTTCTAACAAGCAAAATAAAAGGGATGTGGTGGCTCAGTGGCTAAGACACTGAGCTTGTCGATCGAAAGGTCGGCAGTTCAGCGGTTCGAATCCCTAGTGCCACGTAATGGGATGAGCTCCTGTTCCTTGTCCCAGCTTCTGCCAACCTAGCAGTTCGAAAGCATGTAAAAAAAAATGCAAGTAGAAAAATAGGGACCACCTTTGGTGGGGAGGTAACAGCATTCCATGTGCCTTTGGCATTTAGTCATGCTGGCCACATGACTACGGAGATGTCTTTGGACAGTGCTGGCTCTTTGGCTTTGAAACAGAGATGAGCACCGCCCCCTAGAGTCTGGAACAACTAGCACATACCTTTACCTTTTTAACAAGCAAAATCTTTGGAGAAGCCAGATTCACTTAACAATCGTGTTATTAACTTAACTACTGAAGTAATTCACTTAATAACTGTGGCATGAAAGGTTGCAAAACGGGGCAAATTTCACTCAACAGAACTACCTGTACTTGCAAATTACTGACATAATAGGAGCCATGGTGGTGCAGTGGTTAGCATGCGGTACTGCAAGCTACTTCTGCTGACTGCTGGCTGACTGCAATTTGGCAGTTCAAATCTCACCAGGCCCAAGGTCAACTCAGCCTTCCATCCTTCCAAGGTGGGCAAAATGTGGACCCAGATTGTTGGGAGCAATATGCTGATTCTGTAACCATTTAGAGAGGGCTGTAAAGCACTGTGAAGTGGTATATAAGTCTAAATGCTATTGCTATAACATAAACTTTGAAGCAGCCTAGGAAAAGCAAGGCTTCATAGCAGGATCTTCAAAGCATTCCGGTAAAGGCAAGAGAATCATTCAGACTTTGTACTCCAGAATTGAGGCATCCAAAACATCATTCACCAGGTTGCTTCCACAGGTAAGACAAATTGATTTGGAAAAGATGGTCCTATGGGCAACAGTGACATCAAGCATGACCCCCGAAAAATTATCTAAAACATCATTAGTTTCCCTAGCTGCTTAGAAAACATTACGAAAAGCATTTCAAATGTTCTAGGGGTTTTCTAACCCAGAAAGGTAGTCTTGAATGTTGGCCACTAGCAAATCTTTCCTAAGCCATTCAGAATTATTCCAAGAACACAGTATAAAGTTATCCAGGAAATCATTTCATCCCAGTAATGAATAAATTTGGTGTGATTTTTTAAGAAGAGATTGGACAACCATTTGTCTGAAACAGTAAAAGGTTTTGTGCCTGAGCAAGGGGTTGGACTAGAAGACCTCCAAGATCCCTTCCAACTCTGTTATTCTGTTATTTTATGTCCTAGAATTCATTATTGGAATGTATTTCTATGTAACAACCACAGTAGTATTCAGCCAGTAGATGGCAGTATTTACAAGTTTGGATCTATGGTATACACCAGGGGTCAGCAACCTGCTGCTCTGGAGCCGCATGTAGCTCTTTTACCCCTCTGCTGCAGCTCCCTATCACTCAAAATATGCGTCACAACCACCAATGTGTGACACCCGCAAGCACGCTTTTTACTGAGCTTTTCAATCCCTGGTAGCCCAACCATGTATAAATCCAAGAAAAGTTTCAGAAGAAAACAGAACATTTAATTCAACTACATATGCTAGTTTTGTGGCTGCTCAAGAAATAGTCAGGCATGGGAAGGATTTTGTGGCTCCCGGTGTTTTCTTTTCTGTGGGAAACGGCTCCAAATGGCTCTTTGAGTGTCTAAGGTTGCAGACCCCTGGTATATACTTTGTAGAACTTTTGTTCTAAGTAGAGTTTCCTGTTTCCTGTTGCAGGTAAATAGTTGAGCAGTAAAGCACATGGTGATTGTACTCTTTGTTTGCTCTGTGTGGTGCTTTATATAAACAGAATTTCTAACACGTGTGGATCTGCAAGAATTTTACACTTTGCAGAAATCAGTGTTCCTAACAAGCAGAAAACAAACATGACATTTCATATGAGATTCCTGCCAACTCCTAAGCATTAAGGTGGCAGTGTCATAACTTTAGAATTCTTTGCTACCTCAGGACTTGTCATAAATGAATTGAATTTTGTGTGGGATTTTCTAAGAGTTCTGTAAGACACAATCAGACCATTTGTTCTTTAGCTGAAATGTAAATTACTGCAAAGGCGAGAAAATAATCCCAAATATGCAAAGAAATCTATGAGAGCATTAATGAAAAATAGTGCTCTAACTCAACAATTAAATCCTATAAGTAAAACCACTGAGAAGTCCAAAGGTAACAGCAGGATAATATTACATTTCAGCAAAGACCATTGCTTCAGTACAATTAAAACACATAGTTTTCCATCAAAATATCAGGAATAGAGCATGACAGAAATAGATAATGTGTTGGCCAACTAACTGATTGACTTGTTCAGGAAGTGTATGTTAAAGTTGTATCCTGGCTTATAATTGTTAAGAAACAGATGAAGATTCTGTAGGAGCATTCACATTAAGCCTTAACTTCTCAATGGCTCTTCTTTCAACAAAGCGTTTATGTATAGTGTAGTCAGTCTCCGACTGACACTTAAAAAACACTACAGAGTAAAGACCAAGCATTGATGGGCTAAACATGATCAAGCACTTCATCCATAACTTCAGGCTCCATTAATGGAAAGCTATCGGTAAAACTGGGTGAACAAGTATTCTGGTTATCTTCCACAATAGAGATGGCCGAGTAATTAGAAAGCTTTGCCTTCTAAATGTCTTGCATGTCAGCATTTGACTGAATTGCTGTCATATGAGCCGAGGTGGCGCAGTGGCTAGAGTGCAGTACTGCAGCTACTTCAGCTGACTGCTAGTTCAGCAGATCAGCGGATCAAATCTCACTGGCTCAAGGTTGACTCAGCCTTCCATCCTTCCGAGGTGGGTAAAATGAGGACCCAGATTGTTGGGGGCAATATGCTATTTAGTATACTGTCTTTGGTGTAAGCCGCCCAGAGTCCTCGGAGAGTGGGCGGCATAGAAATATGACTAATAAATAAATAAATAAATAAAAAATAAATTTACAAACATTAATGGCATGCTTTAGATCCAAATATATCCTTCTTACCTCATTTCTCTGTGATTGAAATTTAATAACCATTCTATTGATCAGCTGGAAGAGTTTCCACATTCACTTGCTAAGGTCACTAACAATATAACTGTCAACCTTCCGACTGACAAACCCAACCAAAGCAAGCACGATCCAATCTCTGAATGCAAACTTTAGCTGGGTTTGTCAGTCAGAATATTGACATTAAACCAGATCTGGTCCTGTCGCAACCATTATCGCTTCTCAGCTTGCCAACAAACAAGGGGGGAGGGAAGGTGAAGATGGAATGTAGGCTCCAGACATCAAGAAGATGAGTGTGAGAGCCATGGATACTTCAGCAGGTGCTTGCCAAAGCCAAAGACTTTTTCTCATAACAATATAATGAGTCTCTATTGGACAATGTGACCTGCACTAATGGAGGGGGGGAATCATATACTTTAATTATGTGGGTTTGCATGGGAATTAGCTAGATCTGGTTTTGCCCTAATCAGTGCCGAAATGATGTACTCAGTAAAGTACTCTGCATTCAGAGGTTGGATTGTCTCGATCATGCTTGCTTTGGTTGAGTTCATCAGTCGGAACGTTGACAATAACTCAGCTAAATTTTCCCCTTCTCTTTGGCCATTACCTGTTTCAATTGGTTAGCAAGGAAGAGAAGTCCTGCCTTAGCCAGTGATAATTCAAACTTCAAGAGACTGACCATCAAACCTTCTCAAGGTTTCCAGTAGACAAGGAAGCATGTGGATGAAGTCTGAGTCTTCTTTTAATCAAGGCACCTGCTGTTCAGTCATCAACAGACACAAATATAAAAAAGCCTTGTGAATTCTGAACTATTGCAACAGAATTATCTTTGTTCCTAAAGCAGGCAGAAATATATATATGTGTGTGTGTCTCAAATATCATACTCTGCTGGATCACTGAATTATTTTTAAGCTAATTTTAAATCACTGGCTTTTGAAAGATGGTTAAGAAAAAAGTACAGGAAAGAGACTCTACAACAAGATCAATACTGATTAAGTTGTCTGATCCCATTTACCTTGAGTGTTTCACTTCAGAACCACAGTCAGTCTCTATAATCTAATGTCTTGCTAATCGTGCAGAGGTACTTCATAGATAATTTACTTACGTAATGAGTATTAGATCTATTAGACTACATCAAAACTGTAGAGTATTGGCCATTATGCAGTTGTTTATAAACTCTATTCTATCCTGTAGAATGCTTTTTAAAAAAAAGAATGTGACAATATTCATGCAAGCAAATTAATACACAGGTTACTTAATGAAAGAGTTACCCAGTGTTTATTTCAAACAGATCAACCCTTTGGTACAGGACTGCATCACATTAAAATATCCCAGAGGTGACAGACCAATATTAGATTTTGTTCCAAGGATAATTTTTAAAAAATATGTTATACATTAAAAAGGGTAACAAAACAACACATTATATTGCAAATATTAATTTTAAAAATTCAAGTAAAAGTTTACATGATTTTCTTTTAATAAAAACATTATAAGTAGGACTAATTACATAACATGTTTCAGAAGGTGATATTGATCAGAAATCTCTCACTCCGAGTTACAAGGCAGATTTCAGATTAGACTACAACCTATTACTAGTGCTAGTTCGTCCAATGTATACAGAGGATATTTAAATGGCAGTGGTGTGGTATATCTTGTTCCAATTTTCTCTTTATACAGTTGTAAAAAAAAATCTGTAGGTCCTTGAAAACATGGAATATTTCTCGCCTCGATGTATAATAGCCAACCCAATGAAATACCAGTTAGAGACATAGCAACAAAATGGTTTGGAGGTTTTTTTTTTTTTTTTTCTTATGCAGTGGCTTAGACTGAAGATTAATAAACTAAAAAAACAAGGTAAGGAATAACAAAAATCTGACTTTCCAATAAAGTTATGAGCCTTTCTGTGTAGTATCACAGGAGAGTTGCTAGGAAGGTACCAGTGTAGAATATTTATTTGGCCAAATGTGATTAGACATACAAGGAATTTGTCTCATCTCAAATTCTCTCAAATCCTCATTATATATTCTTTTAAGTCACCAAACTCCCAACTTTACAGAGATGCCACAAAATAAATAGCAAACAAGCAAACTGAATTCACTGAAAATTTGTCATGTGTATATTTTCAGGGAGATTAACTCTGTTGAAGACCGCTGGGCTCAATCTAAGCCAACATACATAGTAGGGTGAAAGTTTCTTAGGATTCAAGTCAGAGGTGGGTTTCAGCAGCTTCTGACCAGTTCTGGAGAAATGGTAGTGGAAATTCTGAGTAGTTCGGAGAACCGGTAAATACCACCTCTGACTGGCCCCACCCCATCTATTCTCTGCCTCCCAAGTCCCAGCTGATTGGGAGGAAATGGGGTTTTGCAGTATCCTTCCCCTGGAGTGGGGTGGGAATGGAGATTTTACAGTATCTTTCCCCTGCCATGCCCACCAAGCCATGCCATGCCCACCAAGCCACACCCATAGAACCGGTAGTAAAAAATTTTTGAACCCCCCCCCCCACTGATTCAAGTCACATAACTTGTTTCTGGTGGCCCTTGTAGGATTATACAATGCATCGTTACGTTGCAACTCAGTGGGCTGCACATTTAACCACCTGTCTTTCCTCTTATGACAATTTCATCACATGACAATGGTGAGTTTCAGCAGAAAAAAAAACATAAAGAAGAATAGGGTAGCTTAGGGTTGAAATGAGGGATCCTTGATGTTGCTTATTTTCTTGCAAACGTTTCATTGCTCAAACTAGGTAACATTACCTAATTTGGGTAATGAAACTTCTGCAAGAAAACAACCAAGGTTAGAGAACACCAAGGACTCCTCAGGAAAAAAGAAAACATAATTATTGACATAATTATTGACCTGGTTGCAATGGAAGTTGACCTACCTCAACCAGGGTATATGGATTTCAATTCCCAGAATTTTTCAGTGAGAAATATTTGCCTGGATTATTTTTCAGCATCATTCAGGTATCCTGAGTGAAGATGTCTGGAAGCATGAGCTTTGTATGCCTAAAAAAATGCAAATGCTCCATAACAAAATTTGCAGGTGATTTGTGTGTGTGTGTGTGGTGTGTGTATGAGTTGCAGAGAGACAGAAATGAGAAGCATTGAAAGCAAAAGAAGTATTCAAAATCTTGGCTGAAGGGGCATGTAATAACAGGTAGGTAATCATACCTGTTATCTCCTCAGGTACAGGTGTCAACTCAATGAAAAACATACACACACATATATATATGTATGTGTATGTATGTGTATATATATATGTGTGTGTGTGTGTGTGTATGTATATATACACATATATACACATACATACATACATATATATATATATATAAGTGTTTTCCTATTGAGACACCTGGTCTACTTCAGCATGTGGGAGGGAGCATACTGCATCCCTTTCATATACATACATACATACATACATACATACGTACATACATACATACATATACATATACATATTTTTGGCTTCGTGCTTCTAGGAGCACGAAGCTGAAAACACCAGCCTGAAGATGACGAATGAGACTTCGTTGAAACGTCGCCAAGACATTTCCAATTTTACGTGGGAGAAAACACGAATAACCAAAGACCTACATACAAACACCTGTGAAAACCTCAAAACACACACACACACACACAAACACACACATACATACATATATATATCCATACACATACATGTGTATTATATATACACAAGGGATGTGGTGGTTCAGTGGCTAAGACATTGAGCTTGTCGATCAAAAGATTGGCAGTTCAGCGGTTCGAATCCCTAGTGCTGCGTAACGGGGTGAGCTCCCGTCACTTGTCCCAGCTTCTGTCAACCTAGCAGTTCGAAAACATGTATAAAATCCAAGTAGAAAAACAGGGACCACCTTTGGTGGGGAGGTAACAGCATTCCATGTCTCTTTGGCGTTTAGTCATGCTGGCCACATGACCACAGAGACATCTTCGGACAGTGCTGGTTCATCGGTTTTGAAACGGAGATGAGCACCACCCCCTAGAGTCAGGAATGACTAGCACGTATGTGCGAGGGGAACATTTACCTTTACCTTTATATATATATATACAGATACACACACACACACACACACACACACACACACACACACACACACATTCACAGTAGTTCCTAAATTCTTTGACGAATTCATTAGCAGGAACTGAAAACCATTGGGCTGTAAATATATACAGCTTTGCCGTGTATGATTTAATTGCAGTTATTTGCTTTGTTTTGTTTTCACACCTGCCAATAGGCATATGACCTTATTAGGGATTATCAACACTAACTCTTCATGTTGTTTTAATATTGGTCTTTCCTGACTCAATCTGCCTTCTCCTTGTTTGCTTTCAGAGATATGCTTTCATTTGCCCATCCCCCTGCTCGTGACTGCTGCCTCTTGCAACTCGAATGAATGCCATGATGTCATGTTCTAGGGTGATTTAATTGACATACCTACACCTGAGGCATCAAAACCAATAGGATTAGATCATGCACTGCACAAATTATGCTTTGGATTGGGAGGACAAATAAGGAGAGGGTGCTGAAATGGTGCTAAAAAAAACAGCTGCAGCTAGACAGAATAAATGGTCCCTGAAAAACAATTTGAACAAAGCAACTCTTTAGTCACATCAGAAATATTATTATCTATCTATGCATCATCTATCAGGAGTGTGCATAAGATGAAAATTCAAGAAGCTTAGGATATTTCAGATTGGCCTTTTTGCCTTAATTCTTTCCCTTTCCAGTTCTTCTTTCAGGATTCCTATAAGTACTAAACAAATCGAGAATCTCTAAATTAATGTTCATTTTCAAAATAATAATAATAATAATAATAATAATAATAATAATAATAATAATAATAATAATAATAATAATAATAATAATAATAATGGCAACTCACTGAGATGGGGAAACAATTGTCTACTAATCAAGTAGAATTCTTCAATTTCAACGCCAATGACTTGATCCCTAAATGCCAATCTACTCTACCAGATGATCCTGAATCTAATTTAGTGTTCTAAAGAAAGAAAAGAAATTCTAAGAAACTTCATAATAACATATGTAGGTTTACAAAACTATGTTTCTCCTTAATTATCCCAGACAAACTCCATTCCCACATTTCAATGACAGCAACATTCAGTGAAGTTTCAAGAATGGTCTTTATAGAAACCAGGCATGCCAATGAAGACTAGATCCCAAGATGCATTGAAATCATGGGTTGATGGAGTATTACTGAGAAGACCATGGAGTACAAGAACAACCAATCAGTTCTGGGCCAAATAAAATTTGATAGTTCTCTTGAAGTAATGATGTTAGGTGAGGAAATTAAGGATAGAAAAGCTAATTATGCTTGTTCTCTGCTATAGAGCAGGGGTATCAAACTCAATTTCATTGAGGGCCGCATCGGGGCTGTGGTTGACCTTGGGGGGCTGGGTGGGCATGGCCGACTGGCTGGGTGTGGCCAACTGGGTGGGCATGGCCAGCTTGACACCACTCCCCAAATTGCTGGCATGTTTCCTCTTTGCACTGGGTAGACCGGGGTGAAGCTACGCTGGCCCGACATTTCTTCTTTGCATTAGGTAGACCAGGCCAAAGCAATGCTGGCCTGATGTTTCCTCTTCGCATTGGGTAGACTGGGCTGAAGCCATGCTGGTCTAAGGTTTCCTGTTTGCATTGGGTAGACCAGACCGAAGCGACACAGGGAGACTGGGCCAAAGTGACACAGGTAGAATGGGCCGAAGCGACGTGAGCCGGTCCCTTACATTTTCCAGAATGGCTCCATGGACCGAATTCATGGGCCACATCATGGGCCACATCCAGCCCATGAGCCTTGTGTTTGACACCCCTGCTATAGGTAAAGGTTCCCCTGCACATGTGTGCTAGTCGTTTCCGGATTTAAGGGGCAGTGCTCATTTCCATTTCTAAGCCAAAGAGCCAGCACTGTCCGAAGACGTCTCCGTGGTCATGTGGCTGGCATGACTAAACGCCAAAGGCACACAGAGCACTGTTACCTTCCCACCAAAGGTGGTGCCTATTTTTTTCTACTTGCATTTTTTACATGCTTTCGAACTGCTAGGTTGGCAGAAGCTGGACAAGTAACGGGAGCTCGCCCCGTTATGCGGCGCTAGGGATTCGAACCGCTGAACTGCCAACCTTCTGATCTACAAGCTCAGTGTGTTTAAAAAAAAGAGAGAAAGAAAACAGCCAAGTTGGATAGCAACTCAAAAAGATTATTTCAATGTCAATGAAAGAGCTACAGATTTTACTGGAAGACAAAGGATTGTGACAGATTTCTCCAAGTAGTCAGGAGTCATACTAAAAACATACAGACAAACACACAGGCAGGCAGGTAGGCAGGCAGGCAGACACAGAGAGCAAGGGAGACCTTTCTTTTTAATCTGGATGATGCATTCCTGTCTTGCTTCCATGTACAATCCAAAATTGACCACAGAGATAAAGTGGGAAGAACTGGGAAAAATCTATCAGTGATTAACTTTTTCCCGGCCTTTCAGAATGGGGCAAAGGAATTCGACATTGAATGGACTTGCCTTAGCCCTCCCCTGGTGTTCTTTCAGATAGCGGCCTAACATGCCTTTGAAAAATAAACACATGGCTGTTTTGTGGACTTAACCTAAGCGTTTAGCCCACTTTTCTGTCATTCATAACTAAAGGACCACCATCAAACTTGGGTGCCAACCTCTGGTCTTCATTAACCACATTGTCGTTTCTCCTCCTGAAAAAAGGAATGGGGGAAAAAAGAAAAAGGAAAAAAAAAAAGAGAAAGTCTTCCCTTTTCTATCTTATTCTATGTCACTTCATGGGTTAAGTACTTGAGAAAATGGACAATTTTGAAGCAACAGATTACCCATTCATGGCTGGTTGGGTTTTTTTTCCCCCCTCCCTGCCTTCCTCTCCACCCTCTTGTGTTCCTTTCTTTGCTGTTTCAATGAAAGTTGGAGAAGAACAAAGAGATTTGGAAGAAAGTCAAGATAATCAGATTGAAATCGCCTTTGGTTCAGAAATGCAGGAGTTAAGTCTCCTAATTCGGGCTCTGAACTGTTCAGTAAATTGAGGGGAAGCCAAAAGGAATTTTCTTGGGGGGGAGGTTTTTACATTTTCTGGGAAAGGAAAGCGATGCATTTTCAAGGAAGTCGCCTTCCCTCGGTTTCCCCAAGGCATCTTACCTGCAGGAGGAGTTTTTTTCCCCCTCTGGTTGCACAACAAACACATCAGATGGAAAAAAAGAAATATAAGGGTTTCTGTAAGTGGACAACAGCAACAAAGGAAAAAAAATGTATAATGGGAGATGAGCATTTCTGCAGAGACATTTTATAAAGCAGCCTTCAGAACTCTGCAACTTCCAGGTCACTTTCCATAATAACTAAAATAAGTACTAGAACCAAGAGAAAGAAAATACAGAATGTTTAAGAGAAGAAATAATAAGGGGAAGTAGAAATCAAATCTCTCCACTCCACTTCTGATTGCCATTTGCTAAGGGTGGAATATACTTTTTTTCATTTTAGGATAGTGAAAATGATCTGGAAAAAAAATAGAATGATCTTTTCCATCTATCAACACAATGCCCTTATGACTATGTATGCATGTATCAGTGGTGGTTGCTCCCGGTTCGGTCCGGTTCTTGCAAACTGGTAGTAATGGTGGTGGGAGGCTCCGCCTACCCACCCCGACGTCATCACTGATGATCTGCGCATGTGCAGATCCCATTGCGAACTGGTAGTAAAGGTAAGTGGAACCCACTCCTGGTATGTATGTATGTAGATATGTATGTACCAGGGTGGGTTCTACTTACCTTTACTACCGGTTCTCAATGGGGCCGCGTGTGTGTGCTTGCTTTGCTCACATGCGCGCTCCTCTGCGCATACGCAGAAGCGTTCTGATGACATCGGGGTCGGTGGACGGAGACTCCCTCCAGTTTTACTACCAGTTTCTCTCTCTCTCTCCTCTTCGATCTGTATCCCTCTGTCTCTGCCCTGGCCACTTCTCCATCCCCCGCCGTTGCCCTTACCTTCTCAGGACAGGCAAGGAGTGACTGGGAGGAGAGGGCAAGGGGTGAGGCTAGCCAGTGGTGGGATCACCCGACAGGGAGCCACAGCAGAGGGCCCAAAGAGCCGCATGTGGCTCTGGAGCCACAGGTTGCTGACACCCAGGCTAACAAATAATGGGTTTACTTTTATTTCAAATGTACAACAACACAACCAGGAAAAGCAACAACAACAACTCTGCTATTGAACAAAGATTATTCAGGTGCAGGCCTGATTTTGGGATAATGCAAAGACTCTTGATAGAATGTCCATGAATAAGTACTCAGCCAACTAAAATAAGTTTTGTTTACCTTGACTGGTGGGATCTGAAGTGTAAATCAAAATCCTGGAGCAGCTTTTCATTAAAGATGGCAAGAATTAAACTGAGATGTGTGCAAAGTTATCCCTTATGATACAACCATGTGATGCTTCAGAACTTTCCCTGCCCCTATCTCAAATTTCTAATTTACGTGGCTCCCTGGACAGGAAAGAATTATTACATCTTGTAAGTGCGACTTACATTTGGCCTAGATTTATACCAGGTGTGCAAAGGCCACAGACCATGGATAAATAATGGCTCTTCCAATTTGCACTCTTTTTTTTTTTTTTTTCAAGAGTTTGGAGACTATTAAGGAAGGAGTATCATGGATCTGGCAGAGACTGAAGATATCCATTGTATTATTCAACGCCCCTTCCCAGTAGACATTAGCCTGCCCCATTCACTCTGGCAGAACAACCATGCTGCAAACCTTGTTGGTTTGCACCTTGCAGGGTCCAGGAGAAGAGCCTTTTCTGCTGTGGCACCCACCCTCTGGAACATGAGCTGGCCTGGTGCCCCAATGGGTGTGCAGTGCTCTACAGCATTGTTCTGAAGGTAGGAGTTGAAACAGTTTATGTCCAGGATGCGAGGGGTCTGTAGATATTTTCACAGCCCTCTTTTTGACTCGTGCAGTGTACAGGTCCTCAGTGGAAGGCAGGTTGGAAGCAATTGTTTTTTCTGCACTTCTAATTATCCTCTGAAGTCTGTGTCTGTCTTGTTGGGTTGCAGAACCAAACCAGACAGTTATAGAGATGCAGATGACAACTATATTGTCATGTTATATTCTCCCAAATTAAGGCAAGTTATAAAAATGAGGTGTGTGTGTGTGTGTGTGTGTGTGTGTGTGTGTGTGTGTGTGTGTGTGTGAGAGAGAGAGAGAGAGAGAGAGAGAGAGAGAGAGAGAGAGAGAGAGAGAGAATGTATAGGGGAAAGAGCTCTTTAAAAATATAATAAAGTATGAGAAAAACAGTTAATGCCCCTCTCTACTCACTACTTAACAGTGTTACTTTGATTTAGAATTGATCATAGTTGCTTTTAAAAGGAAAAGAAAAGTAATCCACAATTCCTCAACATGTGCCACATCTAGTTTTAATCCTAAATCTTGTTGATGTCAAAGAACAAGACTGGAGAAAGTGTGTGATGCATACCATTGCCTGAATCATATCTCAAGTTCTACTCAGTAAGTATTTTGGATCCAAAGCAATGTGAGTAAATTTTTACTCATGCGAGATGGCTGAACATTCGTTAACAACATAGTTATTTTCCCCCATCCATCAACTCCCATTCAGTAATGCAATTCCCATTATTGTACAAGGCTCTTCCATTCCTCTTCCAAGAATACAGAGGAAGGAAGAGGTGGGAGAGCCCCTTTGGGTGAAGGGAACTCTCTGTCAACTCCCTGCGAAGATTCAGTAATGTTTAAAATGATCTTTCAAAATAATAATAAAAAAAAATGAATTCCATAGTTGAACTATGAACATACAGTCATGTATATGTAATTTTATTACAGATTATTCAAAGAAGCAGATGTTTCCAGGAATGTGGCTTTCCAATTGCTTTGGTATGCTTTATTTATATATTTATCCAATTTCCATAGCCACCGATCTCAACCACGTGACTCTTCATCAGACTACGCTTTGTCAATGAACTACTATCTCTACTCTATTATATTTAATTATCCCTTATATATTATGTAATGTATATACGTGGCTCACTTGGTTTTAATCCTCATAATGATCCTGCATTATGGATTAAAATAAAACAAGGGTTAGAGTTTGAATTGAAGCCTTCCTGGTCGATCTGGGATTTGAATGCAGTCTAATTGGTCAATGTCCAACTATGTTGGCTAGGTTTACACTGCTAAAAGAACAGCCTACATTCGTAGAAATTAAGCAAGACGACCTGACAGAAATATGCAAGAACCATTCACAAGGGGCTGAAACATTTTTTTAACATCCAGAACAAACAGACAAACAAAAAGAATCTTTGGAATTGGCTCAAGGAGACACCTCCCTAATTCACTGGGTCATAAGCAGTGATGGGTTGCCCCCGGTTCGCACTGGCTCTATAGAACCGGTAATAAAACCACGGGAGGCTCTGCCCACTGACCCCGATGTCATCAAAACGCATCTGCGCATGTGCGGAAGCTTCTGCGCATGCGCAGGAGAGCACGCATGTGTACGAGCGAAGCAAGAGTGTGCACACACATGAGCAAAGCAAGTGCGCGCGAGTGGCCCCACTGCAAACCGGTAGTAAAGAAGTCATAAGAAGGAAGGAAAGACACAGCAAAATCAGACTTGCCATATTCTGTTATTATGGCCAATCTTGATAAAAGTAGTTTTGACTTCTTGATTGAGTATCTGGTCTGGTCTACTTACTGGGGCTGACAAAGGTGTACAGTAGTTGCTGATAGAAATAGCTTCTAATTAGCACTCATACATGTAGTATTATCCATATGTAGAAGGAGCAGCCGTGAGGAGACAACTATCATTTTTCTTGTTAAGATGGGGATGCAGCATTCCAAGGGACATTTGGGTGATACAAATGCTCTATCTAACACATTGGCAAAAAAAAAAAAAAAATCAGAACACCAAATATAAGCTGGATGGATACGACCTCGTAGACAACCCTCACTCTATCAAGGACCTTGGAGTACTCATCTCAAACGATCTAAGTGCCAGAGCTCACTGTAACAGCATTGCCAAAAAGGCATTAAGAGTTGTTAACCTAATCTTGTGAAGCTTCTTCTCTGGTAATATTGTACTGCAAACTAAGGCATACAAAACCTTTGCTAGACCACTTCTCGAATACAGCTCATCTGTCTGGAACCTGCACTGCATATTGGATATTAATACAATTGAGCGAGTCCAGAAATATTTCACGAGAATATTTCCTCTGCTCACAAAAGAGCCTTGGTGGCACGGCGGACCAAAGTGCTGTTAAGTAGCACTTCAATAGCACTTAGCTGCCAGCTGCCTGAAATTACTGCGAGTTCAAATCTCACCAGGCTTAAGGTTGACTAAGCCTTCCATCCTTCCGAGGTAGGTAAAATGAGGACCCGGATTGTGGGGGCAATAAGCTGACTTTGTGTAAAAAAGAACACCGCTTAGGAGGGCCAAAAGCCCTACTAAGCAGGTATATACAATAGTCTGAAGGCTCTTGCTTAACGCATTGTAAGCCGCCCTGAGTCTCTGGAGAAGGGCGGCATATAAATCGAACCAATAAATAAATAAATAAATAAACAGAATATCTTATGCCACCAGGCTTGAAATTTTGGGCTTAGACAATTTAGAACTATGCCGCCTTCTTTCTGACCTAAGCATAGTACACTTGTCCTACTTGCCAATGACTACTTCAGCTTCAACCACAACAATACACAAGCACACAATAGATACAAACTTAAAGTAAACCACTCCAAACTCGATTGAAGAAAATACGACTTCAGCAACAGAGCGGTCAATGCCTGGTATGCACTACCTGACTTCTACCGGGTTTCTTTCCCAAACCCCCAAAACTTTAACCTTAGACTGTCTACTGTGGACCTCACCCCATTCGTAAGAGGTCTGTAAGGGGCGTGCATAAGCGCACCAGTGTGCCTACCGTCCCTGTCCTACTGTCCTCATTTATTTGTATCAATTTCCTGTATTCATAATCATGTTTATACTTATATCTGTTATCTTATACATGCTTGACAAATAAATAAAATAAAATAAAATAAAATAAAATAAAATAAAATAAAATAAAATAAAATAAAATAAAATAAAAGTATTGATGCTGATGGGGAGTAGCACCCAGAAACTGAGAAGAGGGGTACATTTTACATGAAAAAGAGAGGGAGAGAGAATAATGGCAATAAATACTATAAATCAACTACAATGGCTCAGCTAATGTAATTATGTCTTACAAAATGTTGGCATGTAATTTAGATAATATTGAAATATTCTCAGATATAATGGACAGGGAAAGATCAGAGGTCAAGTACTATATAGATTCTGGAAAATAATTTTTTGTTTTGTTTTAATTTGTTACGCTGCCTTCATTGGAGTGTCATGGTCCCCTGATACCAAATCTTAGAGAAACTGGCCTGTTTATCTGCTCCTTAATCCAACTATAATACTCTCTTCCTGTATGTTAGGCCCTGCTGAATATCCAGGGCATTCTTCTGATAGAATTGGTCAAAATAGAATAGAATAGAATTCTTTATTCTTTATTGGCCAAGTGTAATTAGACACACAAGGAATTTGTCTTTGGTGACCGGGAGGATTTTTCATCAGGTTCGCCTGATTCGCCAGTTGCGTCCCTTTCTGGATCGGGACTCGTTACGCATGGTCACTCATGCCCTTGTCACCTCCCGCCTGGACTATTGCAACGCTCTCTACATGGGACTCCCCTTGAGGAGCACCCGGAGGCTCCAACTGGCGCAGAGTGCGGCCGCGCGGGTGGTAATGGGAGCGACATGGCGTTCCCATGTAACACCCCTCCTGCGCGAGCTGCACTGGCTCCCGGTGGTCTTCTGGGTGCGCTTCAAGGTTCTGGTTACCACCTTTAAAGCGCTCCATGGCTTAGGACCTGGGTACTTGCGGGACCGCCTACTACCACCAATAGCCTCCCACCGGCCGGTACGCTCCCATAGAGAGGGGCTCCTCCGGGTGCCGTCAGCCAAACAATGCCGACTGGCGGCCCTCAGGGGGAGAGCCTTCTCTGTGGGGGCACCTACTATCTGGGACGAGTTCCCCCCAGAGATACTGTGCACCTTCCGCCGCACCTTAAAGACCTTACTATTTCACCAGGCCGGCCTGGCCTAATTTTCCCCTTCTTTTATAAAAGATTTTTAAAATTTTAAATATCTTTTAGTATTTTATATATTCAATTTTAAATTGGTTTTAAAAGTTTGGGGTTTTAAATTTGTCGGGGCCAAAATTATTTAATTTGATTTTATTCTATTTTTAAATTTTGTATGTATGTGTTTTTATTGTTTGGCTGTGCACCGCCCTGAGTCCTTCGGGAGTAGGGCGGTATAGAAATCTAATAAATAAATAAATAAATAAATAAATAAATAAATAAATAAATAAATAAATAAATAAATAAATAAATATGCTCTCAGTGTACATAAGGAGAATAAAATACATTCATCAAGAATAAAAAGATACAATACTTAGTGACTTAGTCAAGGTCACTAATAAGCTATCAAATCGTACTAGGAAACAAATAAAAACAATATAAATTGAAAGATACAAGCAACATGGTTATAGTAATAAGTGGGAAGAGATAGATACTAGTAAGGAAGAGAAGAATAATAGTAATACAGTCTTAGTAAATTATTTGACAGTGTTGTGAGAATTAGTTGTTAAGCAGAGTGATGGCATTCGGGAAAAAACTGTTCTTGTGTCTAGTTGTTCTGGTGTGCAGTGCTCTATAGCATCGTTTTGAGGGTAGAAGCTGAAACAATTTATGTCCAGGATATGAGGGGTCTGTAGCTATTTTCACAGCCCTCTTTTTGACTCGTGCAGTATACAGATCCTCAATGGAAGGCAGGTTGGTGGCAATTGTTTTTTCTGCAGTTCTAATTATCCGTTGAAGTCTGTGTCTGTCTTGTTGGGTTGCAGAGCCAAACCAGACAGTTATGGAGGTGCAGATGACAGACTCAAATCAAATGGTTTCTATTTGAAATATACTGTAGAATTAACTGGTTGAGCATTGATAGAATTTCCCTTGAGAAGTGAACCCATGGCGATGGGAAAACGTCACACCACCGAGTAACATAATGGATTCAGCTGTGCCTGGGAAAATCCAAAGCCCCTTTCACAGTCCACTTGAGTCTTAGTGGTTCAACCCCATCATCTTTACTCACTCCAGCCCTCTTACGGGAAAACACAAAGGCCAACCCACTTTGCCAGAAAAGTTCCCAGTCCCATAACAAATAGAATTAATTATAGGGGTAAAAGACCTCTCTTTCTCCCTCTCTCTGTCCCCCTCCCCAAATTATATCTTTTAACATTTAGGCCTTTCCCCCCCCTCTTTTTCAACTCTTTTTCAACCAACTCTCATTTAACATTAACTTGAGTGACCCTGATCTGTGGTTAAGAGATAGAGATACTCCAATACAGTGCAAGTAGAAAAGAGGGAATGAAGCAAACCATTCCATGAAATAACAAAATGATTCTGCGTCTCTAGCATATCATGGATTGACTTGTTCTTATTGGTGTTTAAAAATAAGAATGTTCAATTGTTCAAGTAAATGACAAAACCCACAAAAGTAAGGTTAGATGAGCAAAGGCCCTTTAGCAATAAAAAGCGTTGCTCCACTCTTAAAATTTAGCATACTTAGGATGGCATAAAGCTTTTGTGTATTCTTGTGTGTTACAAAGGGCGTGTTATTTGTGTATTTTTCATCAGAAATGAGCCACGGTTGAACTTCATGCCGTAATAAATGCCTTGGTTTTTTTAAAAAAATGTTTGTGGGTTGTTTTTGACTGAAATAGATTAACACCTGGAAAAAGTTAAATTAAACCATAGAAGAGTTGAGACTAAGAGATAAAGTCGCCCTGGGGTTTTTGATACATTGAGAACTGTGAAGGATGTATGAGGATTAACTGTAGACAATTTATCATATTTCATGTGTTGAGATATTTGTCTGAAAAGATTTCCTTTGATTATGACTATTTCTAAGGATTGTAGAGAATCCGGAGGGAAAAAGACTTGTACTGACAGTCAACTGATTGGTAGCTGGTTGGAAAGTCTGTGTGTGTGTGTGTGTGTGTGTGTGTGTGTGTGTGTGTGTTACTAGTTGTCTTGATTTGCTAAATAAACAAAAGTTCTTTCAGTTGCCAGTTCTGTTAAACCATTTCACCATGTTCATCTGAGGGGGGAAAAAGATACAAATGACTTGCCATAATCGATAGATTTTGTAGAAGTGTTCAATTACATATATAGCCCTATATCAGAAGTGGGTTCTAATTTTTTTTACTACCGGTTCTGTGGCTGTGGCTTATTTTGTGGGCGTGGTTTGATAGTCATGTGACAAACAATTATTTAGGATTTAGCACAGGTACTGGTCTACCAGGCTTTTAACTGCTTGCAGAGCCGTACTGGTCGACCCATTTGTTTTTGGAGCGCACTGGTCTACCACCACACTGCCTTTTACCGCTGATCAGCTGTAGGGCGGCCCTTTGAAGCACCGCGGCAAGAGTTTAAACAGTTTTTTGCCGTTCTGCCACCACTGAGAGCATCGGAAACCGCCTTCAGGCAGCTTGGCCTCAATTGCCAATCTATCACCACTGAGCGGTTTACAAGGAGCGGATCGGTTCTAGCCGATCAGTTGGGAGGCTTCTTGGCTTCTCAATTTAAAGCTAAGGTGTCTTATTCTTTTTTCCTCTTCTTTGTCAAGTGGGCCCTGATTTTTTCCTTCTAGCCGATCAGCTGGGACTCGGGAGGCAGCGAATAGATTGGGGGTGGGGCCAGGCAGAGGTGGTATTTACCGGTTCTCCGAACTACTCAAAATTTCCACTACCAGTTCGCAAGAACCGGGGAGAACCAGTAGCAACCCACCACTGGCCTATATTCTTGTGATATTATATTTGTACTGAAATGTCACTTAACAGAATAACAGAGTTGGAAGGGACCTTGGAGGTCTCCTAGTCCAACCCCCTGCTTAATCAAGACCCTATACCAGGGGTGGGATTCAGTTGGTTCAGACCGGTTCAGGCGAACCGGTAGTTCTGACTATCACTGGCCCCGCCTACCCACCCCTGCCCTATCCTGTCCTATTTTTCCTTCTTTCTGGCTCAGCTGATTTCTGCGCCTCCGCTCTTCTACTTACTGGGGATGCCTCAGAAGGTAAGCAGCTGAGTGTTGTGGTCCGCCAGCAGCCTGCAGAACTGGCAGCTGAGTCGGTCAGTGAGGAGACTGAGGAAGAAGTATGTTCATCACAAGTATGAACAAGTTTAATAATTTACCACTTCTCTTAGAATACAATAAACAATCTCCTCATCCCATATCTCATACTTGTATAAAAAGATCCTTAAAAACCTTGTCTCTCTGTCCTAGTCAGCAAAAGTCCATTAAGGGTTACCAGAATTAAGAATACATATATTTTAACCTTGATCAAATAAACCTACTGTATATTCCATGCTTTTACTTTTAACAATCCTGAGCTTTAATCCCTTCAAACAATATTCTAAGGCTTGTTTTCTTTTCATTTTTTTCTTTGTCCCTTTCAGAATTTTTTTCAAAACTTTAACAGGTCTCTCTTGTAAATCCAATTTAAGAAAGTTATCTAAGTCACTCGTGACTTGTCATTTATGTATCTCATTTAATAATTAAAACATTAGTCACTTTCATTTGTGCATACTAAATATCTGTCTCACTTTCATCAGTAAAACTTGTTCCTCTTCCAAAACATCTTTTAAAAACAGTAATGCTTCTATAATGGCAGACACCTTTAGGTTAATTTCTCAATCCACTGCTCAAAAAAGTCCTCCAATATGCTCAATGTTAAAAACAATCTGCAGCAGTACTGAGTGCAGAATTTAGGAGCATAGATGTTTGAAGGGATCTAATTCAGAGTTTTAAAAATGTAGGTGTACCCAATGTAAAGTTATCTTTCTTTCAAAAAATTAATAGCACATTTATTAACAACAATAAACCAGCTGACAAATAGACCTGCAGACATCTAGTACAACATTATGTAAAGTTCTTGTTTATAATAGACAATTACAAATACAAAACCTTAGATGTTTATTCGTTACTCAGCAGGGGTGAAATCCAGCAGGTTCTGACAGGTTCTGGAGAACCGGTAGCAGAAATTTTGAGTAGTTTGGAGAATCGGCAAATACCACCTCTGGCTGGTCCCAGAGTGGGGAAGGAATGGAGATTTTGCAATATCCTTCCCCTGGAGTGGGGTGGGAATGGAGAGTTTGCAGTATCCTTCCCCTGCCACGCCCACCAAGCCACACCATGCCCATCAAGCCACGCCCACAGAACCGGTAGTAAAAAAAATGGATTTCACTACTGGTATTCAGCCCAGTGTTAATAATCCAACAGCTCCTTTATGTTTGCTCAGAAGTTAAGATAAGGACTCCTTAATTTTCAGGAGTTTGCTTTTAATCATTGTTGCTTTAGAGGTTTATCCAAACAAGATGTAGGGTAAAATGGTAATGATTTTCATATTTTTGGGATCCTCATAGCCAGTTTACATGGCCTCCTGTCGTTTGTAACCCCCAGAGATCTTCACAAAATTTCAGTGGTATGACTAACTTTAGAAAAATCAATGGCAGGTGAATATAGAAATACTTTACATGAAGTTTATTTTTTATTCTTTTATCATTTCAGACAGAATATAATTTGTTTTGTCAGTATTGCAATATTTGAAACCATATTTCCTTTGTTTAACCATTATGCTCTTGTGGAAAATATTCTATAATTTTAAGGCATTGCCCAACTACAATGGGAGAAAGAGTTAACATTGCACTACTCTTGTTGCAACACATGTAGGAAGTTTGTAATTGAATGATTTAGTTTTAAACTTCTTGGGTGAATTAACTTAGTTTGACGCTCTTTCCTACAGTTCAAATAAACACCCGTATTTAGGCATAAGTAATCTTGTGTATGTTTAATTCTCAATAAAGAGATCACAGTACCATATGTTGTTATAACCATAGGTCTCGCTAGTAAATTGTAAAAGCAAAGAGTCAATATTTTCAGGGGGAAAATGCTTTAAATTAAACAAACAAAAACAAATTAAACAAACAATCTGATTTAGGTTACATAGTTATTCAAAAGACATGATGATAATTATATGGGTGGCCTGATTTTGCTGCCAAAAATTATATTATATGGATATTATATTCCAAGCAAGTGGCTTTCTTCCTTGTTCCATCTGCTTAAGAATGTTCATTATAATCATATGCTGCTTCTGCCTAAGAGTAATTAAGAGTTAATACAGACAACCTTGGCTGGTTTCGAAAAACTTAAACAAATTCAGATACTGGTTAGTACTTTGACACAACCACGTAGCTTTCCTGGGAATAATGTGTAAGTCATTTGACATTGCCTTCCCTCGGTGCTGTGTTTTTCTTTTTCATTTGGAAGTCTCTTAATCTAGCACCAAGTACTAACCAGGCTAGTAATGGTTTAGTAGGACAAAGGCAGCATTCCCATTGTTTTTGTAGCATTTCATTAAATTGCACCAGTGGTGGGTTGCCCCCAGTTTGGACCGGTTCTATAGAATTTGTAGTAAAACCGGTGGGAGGCTCTGCCCACCAACCCCGATGTCATCAGAATGCTTCTGCACATGCGCAGACTCGTTGCAAACCAGTAGTAAAGGTAAGTAGAACCCACCCCTGAATTGCATCCATTTTCAAAAAGTGCAAAGATTGCAGCTCGTTGGCGTGATGCTGTTTTTGTCATTTTTGAAAACACATTGGAAGAAGGGTTCACTCATTTGTATTTGAATTATTATGTGGTCTGTCACACAGTCAGCCAGATGTTTAGGCTGGATCTGGCATTTTTATCCATCGATCGAGATCTAGGATAGGCAGATGTGGATATTTGGTGGTGTTACAGATATCATCGCAGGATGTAAGCTGTTTCGAGTAAAGCTGCCCTTTGTGATTGACTGAGAGTGAATTTGTCAATGTCAATGGTGCTCCAGTTGTTTTAGGATTGCACCCAAATCACCTATTACTATTGGTACTGTCTTTGTTTTCTTTTGCCACAGTCATTCTAGTTCTATTTGCAGGTCTTTTTATCATTCTATTTCTATTTCTAAGTATATATTAATATCTTTATAATATATATAATATAATATTGCTATCTGGCAGACGGTACAGGACAATAAAAACGAGGACAAATAGGCTGAAAAACAGCTTCTATCCCAGAGCAGTAACTATGTTGAATTAATATTAATGCAATATCAGAGGTTTTCAATTCAATTGTATAGAATGTGAAGGATCCGTCTTTTTGCTTTTTTAAAAATAGTTTTCTTATGTATGATGTACACTGAAGATGGCATTTAATTTCATTGTACGAGGTGCAATGACAATAAAGTAAACTTAAACTTTGTATTTTGTTATCTTCAGTTCCCTCTCTTCTCTTCTGTTGTCTCCAGGTACTGCCTCCACTATCTAGAATTTTTTTTTAATAGACCTTTCCAATTCTTCCAGTTCTATTTCTGTGAATACTTTATTTCATATTTTAAATCAATATTGATCTGCTAACCTTTGCTCTATTATTTCTGATTCTGGATGTTCTTTCTTTTTTGTTGGACTTGATTTATAATGACATATTTATTTGTTTTCAGTCTTTGTATAATTGAAACGGGTAAACAATGTTTACTTCCAGTAGTCGTACAGCTGCTGGCCCTGACTGCTTAGTCAACCGTCCTGAGTCCAGTAGTCCATTTGTCACCAGATGTCCAGGAACTCTAACTATTACCATGGTCCTTGCTAACCTAGGCAATGTCTGATCTGTTATTGTTTTTTGTAACTTACATCTCACTCAATTAATTATGGAAGATGCCCTCTTTGTCTGGCTCTTCTGATGAGATCCTGTTTAGAATGGTTGAACCTCTGGCATAATTCTCATCTTTCTCAGAACATACAATCCCCACAACCACATCAAGGCAGTACCTAACTGAGAGATTATGATTATTATTTTACATTTTGTCCAGCCAGTAGGATCAAGGGAAATAAATGAGGTAAGGGAGAAGCTCATCTATCTGTCTGTCTGTCTGTCCATCATCTATTATCTATCATCTATCATCCATCCGTCCATCCATCCATCCATCCATCCATCCATCCATCTATCATCTATCTATTTATCTATCTATCTATCTATCTATCTATCTATCTATCTATCTATCTATCTATCACATCTATCCATCCCCAGGGGACTTTTATTCATTATTTCAACAAATATTAGTTAAATCCTTAGTCAAGTATTTTTTTCAGCACCACTGTTGCCGTAATGATTTGATATTTATTGCATCCAAAAGGCTAAGTATCTTGCATTTGTTTCGAACTCTTTGGTCTGAATGATCTACATAATACTGTAGGTCTAATTTGTGGTTATAAGACACATCTAAAATCTAAAAATAGGAAATAAATGTTTTTATTAAATAAAACTTCTCGTACAATAAGCATTATCATTACCTTCAAGTTGATTTTTGTGTGTGTGTGTATTAGAAACACTGAACTGCTTCCGTGGAGAAAGGATTTGCCAGTGATATCACTGTTGCCTGGGGGAAGCCCAGTGGGGGGCTCCTTTTGTGTCCCCATGAAGTTGCCTATCAAAATTCATTAATCTAATTGCTTTAGAACTGTTGAGTCAGAAGGAGCTGGAGCAAGTGACGAGAGCTCATCCCATCCATGACAGCAACGGGTCTCAAACTTGAACTTGCCGATTGTCATGCCAATGTTCTAAATCCGTGAGCCACAGCACTTATATCTTCAAGTTGATACTTTGACATTAAGCTATAATTTAGCCTGTATATTATTCTATGTCTATCCTGGCTAAAAATGCAGTAATCAACTTCTCAACAATTTTTAATTGTTAAAATTTCAGCAAAGTTTTAGACTCCAAGTTAAACTGTGGTTAATCATTTTAAGATCACAATACCTGAAAGCCCTTTTCGTTTTAAACACATCTGCCTATAAATTCATCTGACCTGACTTTAGAATATCTAGAATTGACATCAATTTTCAGAATTCCAATCCTATCTAACCATTATGGAGAATTCTGGAAATTAGAATAAATATGATGCAGTGGTGGGATTCAAATTTTTTTTACTATTGGTTCTGTGAGTGTGGATTGGTGGGCATAGCAGGGGAAGGATACTGTAAAATCTCCATTCCCACCCCCACTCCAGGGGAAGGATACTGTAAAATCTCCATTTCCTCCCCACTCCAGGGGAAAGTTACTGCAAAATCTCCATTCCCTCCCCACTCCAGGGGAAGGTTACTGCAAAATCCCCATTTCCTACCGATCAGCTGGGACTCGGGAGGCAGAGAATAGATGGGGGCGGGGCCAGTCAGAGGTGGTATTTACCAGTTCTCCGAACTACTCAAAATTTCCGCTACCAGTTCTCCAGAACTGGTCAGAACCTGCTGAATACCACCTCTGATATGATAGGATATGATGCTGCTGAAATGGTTAACCAGTTTAAATTGGACTCTAAAACTAAGCTGAAATAGAACAATTGACAGGCAACCTATGTACCGTATTTTTCGGAGTATAAGACGCACTGGACTATAAAACGCACCTACCTTTTTTGGTGAGGAAAACAAGAAAAAGAAATCTGCCTTTGCCTCCCAGCAAAAAGCCTTCTTTACTTTCATTTTTGTTTTCAGCATAGGTTGATTAGCACAAGGAAAAAAAAAATTTGCTCCAGCAATTTACCTCCCTGCAGCAAGTAGCAGAGGCCCGCACAAAACAGATGAGAGCAAAACAGCGGAGAGTTGGAAGGCCGATCCAATCAACTTGTGCTGATTAGGCTGTGCTGAAGCTGAAAGGAGCTGTTTCTTCTTGCTGCTTGCTGCAAGGAGGAGACGCACCTAAATTTTCACCGCCTTTTAGGGGGGAAAAGGTACATCTTATACTCCAAAAAATACGGTAATTTTTTTTAAAAAATGCACATACCATCACAATTTGACGATTGCATTTTTAGACAGAAATAGAATAACCTACGGATTAAACTACAGCATTTTATAGTGAAGTTCTTTTCATTTAAAATATTTAAAATAAATATTTACTTTTTATTTTTTAATAAATAAAACTTATTTATTTATTTATTTATGTAATTTATATAAGAAAATAATTTTGTTTTGTTTTTTTTAAAAATTAAAAACTATAGGAGCCCTTATCAAGTCAGAAAAGTGAGAGAATGAGGGAGAGAGAGAAAGAGAGAGAGCGAGGAAGAGAAAGAGAGAGAGAGAGAGAGAGAATATATATTTTGATGCTTGCTGCAATTCATTTGCACATTTAATATGTTGCTATTCTGAAGCATCTTGAAGCACTTTAGCACTGTCAATGCTAAATATACTTGGAGATCTGGAAAGTCATCATGTGTGCAAGATCACCTCCTCCCTGCAAGCTGCTTAAATATATGAAAATTACTCAGTATGTCCTTACATTTGGAAGAAAAGGGGAACCCCTAGTGGACAGTTTAATTAATTCACTCTTTGCATTCTGACTAAGACTGTCAACATCCCAAAGAAAGAGCGAGAGAGAGAAATAGACGAAAGGAGCATTTGCTTAAATTAATTTTATATTAATTGTATATTAATGTCTCTTGGCTTGAGAGCAATTCTGTTTTCAAAATTTAGAGTCTATGTATCATAGAATGTCAATGTGTAGAACTGACCCCTTCAAACGTTATTGGTTTTTATTGAATCGTTTTCCCTTCTGTTTTTCTTATAAGTTTTGGCACATATTGCATCTGAGCTAGAATTCAATTTTTTCAGTGCAAATTTCACTTTGGGGCCTAATGACAGTACTTGGTACACTTCCCTGTTGTAGCCTGAGGTGAAAGAAAGGAAAGGAAAGGAAAGGAAAGGAAAGGAAAGGAAAGGAAAGGAAAGGAAAGGAAAGGAAAGGAAAGGAAAGGAAGGAAAAGGGGAAAGGGGAAAGGGGGTAAGGGAAGGGAAGGGAGGGAAGGTAAGAGGGAAAGGGAAGGGAAGGGAAGGAAGGGAAGGGAAGAGGGAAAGGAAAGGGAAGGGAGGGAAGGGAAAGAAAGGAAGGGAAGGGAAGGGAAGGGAAGGAAAGGAAAGGAAAGGAAAGGAAAGGAAGGCAAGGCAAGGCAAAGGAAGGGAAGAGAAGAGAAGAGAAGAGAAGGGAAGGGAAGGGAAGGGAAGGGAAGGGAAGGAAAGGAAAGGAAAGGAAAGGAAAGGAAAGGAAAGGAAAGGAAGGAAAAGGGGAAAGGGGGTAAGGAAAGGAAGGGAAGGGAAGGGAAGAGGGGAAGGAAAGGGAAGAGAAGAGAAGAGAAGGGAAGGGAAGGGAAGGGAAGGGAAGGGAAGGAGGAAAGGAAAGGAAAGGAAAGGAAAGGAAAGGAAAAGAGAGGAAAGGAAAGGAAAGGAAAGGAAAGGAAAGGAAAGGAAAGGAAAGGAAAGGAAAGGAAAGGAAAGGAAAGGAAAGGAAAGGAAAGGAAAGGAGAATGAGGGGAGCAAAAATCTGATGATTATGGTCGTGCACGTTTTTTTTTAAAAAAACATTGTTCTTCATTCCTGAAGCCTATTTAGCTGAAATGCTGGCTCTCCAAAAGCTGTGGTTTTATTTGGCTCCTCATTTCCTTGGATATCCTTTCCAAATCCATCTTCTCCAGCTCTCTTCCTTTATTTCTCTCCTAAGAACTCAGCTGCGGAAAAACCAATAGAATTTTGGCAGCCCTCTGTCAACCTGTGTCCAAGTGTACAATAAAATGCTTCGTCCCACACCGTTCTCTCTCCAGGATTCAAAATGAGGTTACAAACCAGAAATATCCAGTTGAGACTCTCCAAGGATTGCAGATGTTCTTTTAATTGCTTCTCCGGATTTGCAGCAGACTATCTTATATTAATGATGGTGGCAGGAAAACCTAAACAATAACATATTGTACATATATCAAATATGTAAAATCACATTTGTAATGTTGTTTATTAAACTGGAACATTTTTCAGTTTCTTTTGCAGGTTTAAATACTGACAAATACAAGCACAAAGGGAAAAAGAGACAGTTACTTTTACTATTTATTTGTTAGTGCTATAGCTCTAAAAGAGCAAAGTACTCTCCATCCCATCTTCTACAAGAATGAATATCCTGTGGAATAGATTGGCTTGAAGAAGAAAATGATGAACTCAAAATAATTCAATAAATTGTCATGGCTGAATGTAGATGAGAATCTAGTTTGACCACAATATCACAGTGGCTCAAATAGCAATAGCTATTGACTTCTATAACACTTCACAGTGCTTTACAGCCCATTCTAAGCAGTTTACAGAGTCAGCCTCTTGCCCCCAACAATATGGGTCCTCATTTTACCCACCTCGGAAGGATGGAAGGATGAGTCAACCTTGAGCTGGTGAGAATCGAACTGCTGAACTGCTGAATTGCTGAACTGCTGGCAGCCAGCAGAAGTATCCTGCAGTACTGCATTCTAACCACTGCCCCACGATGGCTCTTTATGAATCCTTGTGATTCATAAAGTTACAGTAGATGTAAACTAAGATGCAAAATCTTAGTTTTGTAGAACAAAATGAATTGAAGCAAGCATCTATGGACAGTTATATATTCCTTAAAAATTCTCCATCTCTCATCATGGCTGTAGTAAACTTTCTCGCAAAACACACGAGATCCTTTTGTTCTAATATTGTGCCTTGTATGTAGAACTGGTAATTATGCACTCCATAACTTTTGTGCAAAGGGTTCAAAAATTAAAGTCTCTTTGCTTTACCGTATGCTTTCTCTAAATCAACAAACATACCATAACATTTCTTTCTAATTTTGATAGATTTCTCAGTATCCAAGAGTATAAAGCCGCAATATACCTCCTGAATGTTGCTCAGTGTTACCTCTTACACATACCTCTTTATCATCAGAATTATGAGAAATATCTTCTCAGGGATACAAAACAAACTTATGGCCCAGTAGTACAGAATACAGAATAATAGAGTTGGAAGGGATCTTGAAGGACTTTTAATCCAATCTCATACTTGAGCAGGAGACTATACACTCGTGCCAGAGGTGGCACACAGTGCCCTCTCTGTGGACACACAAACCGTTGCTCCAGCTTGGCTCCACCGCACATGCATGCTTGCCTCCCACCAGCCAGCTGGTCTTTGGGTCTCTGCCACACATGTGCAGGAGGCAGGGCACATGCGGGGGCACGTGCGCATATGTGGAGCGGGGCACATGGGGGTCTGTGTGTGCATGCATGGGGTGGGGTGCATGCATGGGGGCACATGCATATTGCATTTTGGAGGTTCAGGTGCGCACGCATTTACGCGTGCACGTGCTTTGGGCACTAGGTCCAGAAAAGGTAAGCCATCACTGCTATACACCAGACAAATGTCTGCCCAATCTTCTCTTTAAAACCTCCAGTGATGAAACACCCACAACTTCTGGAGGCCAGCCTTTCCACTTTTTAATTATAGCAATAGCACTTAAACTTATATACCGCTTCACAGTGCTTTACAGCCCTCTCTAAGCAGTGTACAGAGTCAGCATATTGCCCCCAACAATCTGGGTCCTCATTTTACCCACCTTGGAAGGATGGAAGGCTGAGTCAACTTTGAGCCTGGTGGGATTTGAACTGCCAAATTGCAGGCAGCAGAAGTAGCCTGCAGTACTGCACTCTAACCATTGCACCACCGTGGCTCAATTATTCTCACTGTCAGGAAATTTCTCCTTAGTTCCAGATTGGATCTCTCCTTAATAAATTTCCATCCGTTATTTCTTGTCCTCAAAGCATCAAGAGCTTTGGAGAATTGATCTCCTCTTCTCTGTGAAAGACCCTCAAATATTGGAAGATTGCTATCATGTTACCCATAGTCCTTATGTTTTTAGACTAGACATTCCCAGGCCCCACAACTGTTCATCATATCTTTTAGCCTACCAAATTCCTATAACTGACTATTATTTATTTTTTTATTTATTGGTTCGATTTATATGCCGCCCTTCTCCGGAGACTCAGGGCGGCTTGCAATGCGTTAAGCAATAGCCTTCATACTTTTGTATATACCTGCTTAGTAGGGCTTTCGCCCCCCCCCCCCAAACGGTGTTCTTTTTTATACAAAGTCACCTTATTGCCCCCACAATCCGGGTCCTCATTTTACCTACCTCAGAAGGATGGAAGGTTGAGTCAACCTTGAGCCTGGTGAGATTTGAACTTGCAGTAATTGCAGGCAGCTGGCAGCTAAGTGCTACTTAACAGCACTTTAGTCCGCTGCAGCACCAAGACTATCAACCATCAAAGGCTGTCTGGAACAGTTTGTCTTATCTCTCAACCCCACTTTTTTCATCCAAATTTTCTGTGTATTTCTTTTAATTTCTTAATTGTATCCAGTGACTGGATTACTTAATGTATGTTTTTGCAACTCACTCTCTCTCTCTCTCTCTCTCTCTCCCTCTCTCTTTCTCTCTCTCTCTCTCCACTAGCAGTCATTCCCTTATCTCTTATTTTCTTGTCAATATCCTCTTTCCTCCCATTTTCCTTTCACTTTTTTTTTCTTCATACATCTCTTAATTGCATTGGATATACATCTGTGGGACTTCGCAACATTTTTTCCAGCCTATTTCAAGCAGTTTTTTTTTAAATCATTCTTATTTATTCCTTTTTTTTTAAAGCTATCCATGTTTATTTATCCATTGCATTAAGAATTGGTGACATCTTAAAATGCATTTTATCTAGAAAGATATAAGTCAATGACCAAGAAAAGTCTCAAATCAACATGGTTTTATACAAGCATTATTTACATCAACTCAAAAAGGGGAAAGTTGCAAATCCATTTTACACTAGACTTGTTAATTATGTTTGTAAGAGAGGTAGGCATAACCATGCCATTTATGGATGTCACTTCTGTGAAGATAAATGATGTGAGATGCATGTGAGATCTTGACACCTGTATTTTGAGTCACAAAGAGTGGACATCATTGTATATTTGCTCATCTGTCCCATTCATATAAATTAATATCTTACCTCTGTCTCCATTACAACAGCCCCCGCCCCCCAATCATCCAGTTCTGGCATGTCAACATTTTCCTTGCTTGCTTTACAAAGTGGGGTGGGATCCAGGTGTATAAATTGGATGCAAACAAATCAGGACAATGTAAATTTATTTAAAATTTTTAGCTTTAGCTTTTTTAAAAAATATGTATAAATTCCAGCACTCGTTCATCCTGAGGATAGTCAGTACATATGTACAGTTCTGCACTTTAAAATAATAATGCTTGTTTGACAGTCATAATGAACCCTGATTTTTTTAAAGAATTGTTATTGATTCTTGGGTCTACAGCAAAATCAGTTGAATTCTGATTTTATTGGACGTAGGTTCAGTGGGGAAATCTGAACCGGTTTGCTACTGGTTTGCTGGCCACGCATGCACACCAAATGTGTGATGCGTGTGCATGCATGTGCGGTGCGCACCAAACACATGCTGCTGTTCTGCCCCAGCTCCGGATTTCTGAATAAATAAGACCGGCAAAGGTTGGCAACCAGAAAACAAGATATGATAAACCAAAGTACTCTGATAAGAAATACGAGTTGTTTCTAGCAAGAAACGTACTAACGGCATGTGACTTAAATAGGCTAAGGGCTAATAACAGCAGCACGAATACTAAACGCGCAACACTGGAAGAGTAGTGATATACCAACACCAGATAAAGTAATCAATAAAATTATGGAATGTGTGGAATTAGACTCACAAAGGAATTACAAAATAGGGAAGAACATGACTTTTACTTAGTATGGGAAAAGTGGTATAGTTGGTTGAAAGATAGGAAAGAGATGAAGCAATAGGAAGGAAACAAAATGACCAAATATAATATGATGGAAACAAAGAACAGACGTAGGTCAACAAAGATCAATAGTAGATAGACAAAAGGGAAGGACCAAATAAGGAAGAGTCAAAATACAAAGAGAAATGTATATTATAGTTGCGACAAACTGGACATGTATTGAAATGGATGTTTATATGTTTTTATGTTTTGTATGTTTCATTGTTCTGTTTAGTTTATACTTATAAATAAAAATTGGAGAAAAAAAAAGAAAAGAAAATGGTCTCAGAGGAAGGAAGACAACCACCATTAAAAAGAAAAATAGGCTAAGGGAGTGGCCAATTATCCTCAAGCCTTACTCTCGAGGAGACCTCCTCCTCCTGAGTAGCCACCCCTGCCTTTTGGAAGCCCTGCGTGCTCAAGCATTGAGGAGAGGCTCCTCCACTTTGCTTTCTCCACTTGAAGGAGCCTCTTGGAGGTTCTGAAGGCCCTGAGTCTCTGCCTCTGGCATCACATCCTCTTCAGCCTCCTTGCTGTCTGATGTGAGCGCCGGCTGCGCCGGCTGCTGGTGCAACACCACACCAGCCTCCTCGTCATCGGGATCAGCCACGATCCGTGCAGGCCGCTGGCGGGCCACAACAGCTGCATGCACGGGCATGCATAATATGCACCTAAAGGAGGCTTGGGAAGGTAAGTAGAACAGCGCGGGGGGGGGAATCAGCTGTGCCACACAATTTAGATTCACTAGAAAGCAGGATTTTAAATCGCACGGCACAACTGATCATCCCGGTTTGAAGGAACCGGTAGTTTTTATTACTACAGGTTCATCCGAACTGGTGCAAACCGGTAGCATTTCACCACTGCATAGGTTACATGTGCGCAGCCCATGGCTAAGTAAATGCTCCCACTACCAAGTGCTAAGAGCTCAGGGTGTTAGGAAAAAAACAAAGAGTTGATCTAATTTGCATGTTCTGTTTTATTTGTCTTTTGTTGCAGCTGGATGGCCTGCTGTGCATATTAACCTCCATCGTTCATTATACCGAACCATTTTTCATAGCAGGTCTTGCATACTTCATTATTTAAGCATTTCCAAGGGACAAACAGAGGGTCACAGCAAAACAAGTGGCTCGCCAAAGACTGCAGCTGCTGACTCTTTAAAGAACCCTATTTCTCATCTGACCTCTGAAAGAACTGTGTGACTATATTTTTGGACCAATTTTTTTCAGTTCTCCCAGGAGGAAAAAACTCCCCAAAATGAACTCATAACCTATTGTCCAAAACATTGTTTATTTCCCCGGGGACAAAAAAAAAAAAAATAACACAGAGGAAGTTATGTGTGCTTTGATAAATGAGTCTTTCAATTAGAATTGGTGGTCAAATCTGCGTTCTTGCTGGTTAATTCATTTGGAGATCTTCTTATCCATGTAAGACAGTCAAGTTTCTTTCTGTAACTCTTCAAGATCTTATCCATGTTTGATTAAAAATATTTTGCAAGGTATCCACAAGAGGAACAGTGAAGGATACACATTAAATATTGTATTTAATACGTGCAGCTGTGAACACTTTCACCAGGATTTCACCATGATTTAGGAGACGGCTTTGGACATGAAAACAACACTACTCTTCTGTTCATTAAGGTAGCTTCTCTTAAGCTATAAATGATCAAGGAATCCACTCATTAAAATCAGTGGGACAAGTCAAAGCATCAGGCTACATGCATGATCATTGGAAATCCCGGTTTGAAGGAACCGGTAGTTTTTATTACTACTCTGAAGCATTTTGTTGTGGTCCGCCAGCAGCCTGCGGAGCTGGCACTGAGGAGGCTGGGGAGGAACATGGGCCAGTCCTGGAGATTGGAAAAGGCCCAGACAAGGGCTCTGCATCAGAGGCAGAGATGGGGCCAGGGTCATCTGGGAGTGATGCGTGGACTCCGGAGCCTCCAGAGTCAGACAGCAGAGAGGCAGAGGAACAGGAGAAGCCTGTTTTTCCTGGCATGGAATTAGGGTGAGGAAAAAAAAAAATGACATTTGTGTAAAGGTAGAAACTTTGAAAGCCACTGATTAAAACTAGATTTGACTTTATATCTTGACAACCAAATATTAGTAGTGTAATAAGGATCAATCACAGTGTCTCATTATTTAATTGATGCTTCATATTCTTATAAGAAGTTTATCTTTGACTTTGAGATGTTTCTTTGATTTTTTTTTTTTATATTGCTAATTCAATGTCAGGTAAAGTATTTTCTTTCCCAAGGAATAATTTTACAAATGTCAAACCAAGCCTCCAGCCATTCTTAAATGATTGTCTCCTTGCATATGTGTAAATGGAACAGCCTTTAGGCTAAACAGCTGCAAAATCTGCACACTGTTTACTCAGTACTTCCAGAAGTGGGCTGGCTCTGTCTTAGCTGATTTAGCAGGTGGGTTGAGGTCCATAGAAGCATGCAGTATTCCTTGGCCAACAACCAAGCAGCTCTATCATGTCCAATGATTGATTTGTTACCCAGCCATCAACAAAAAAACCCCACTCTCCTTAAATAAAATAAATGAAGGAAGTAATAGAAGAAAAGCAGAAGCAACATCAGTTACAGGAGAAGAAGGAAAGAGGATGGTTACAGAAGGAAGAACGATTCTAGGAAATTGGGTATGGTCGCAGGAAATTGGGAAATAATGGTTACAAGAATTGGGTCAGGGGTGAAATCCAGCAGGTTCTGACAGGTTCTGGAGAGCCGGTAGCAGAAATTTTGAGTAGTTCGGAGAACTGGTAGTAGAAATTTTGAGTAGTTCGGAGAACAGGCAAATATCATCTCTGGCTGGTCCCAGAGTAGGGTGGGAATGGAAATTTTGCAATATCCTTTTCCTGCCACACTTACCAAGCCATGCCCATCAAGCCATAACACGCCCATCAAGCCACGCCCACAGAACCGGTAGTTAAAAAAATTGAATTTCATCACTGAATTGGATATGTCTAATCTAGTGAAATGAAGGACTAGAGGAGACATGACAGAAGTGCTCCAATATTTGAGGGGCTACCACAAAAATGAGGGGGAGGATCAAACTATTTTCCAAAGCACCAAAGGGAAGACAATGGATGGAAACTAACCAATGAGAGAAGCAACCTAGAACTAAGGAGAAATGTCCTAATGGTGAGAGCAATCAACCAAAGGAATAGCTTGCCTTCAGAAGTTGTGGGTCTCCATTACTGGAAGCTTTCAAAATGAGACTGGACAATCATTTGTCTGGAATGGTATAGGGTCTCCTCAGGGGTGGGTTCTAAATTTTTTTACTACTGGTTCTGTGGGCGTGGCTTATTTTGTCGGTGTGGCTTGGAGGTCATGTGACTAGGTGGGCGTGGCTAGCTGGTCAGAGTCATTTCTGGAAGGTCCTTGCACTTACAACCAGTCCTCGCACTTACGACTCAACTCATTTGTTTGCTTTTAACACTGATCAGCTGTAGGACGGCCCTTTGAAGCCCTGCGGCAAGAGTTCAAACAGTTTTTTTCCCTCTAGTCATCAGCTGGGACTCAGGAGGCAGCAATAGATTGGGGGTGGGACCAAATAAAAGGTAAGAATAACGTGGGGGGTGGGAGGGCGGGAGGGAAAGAACCGGTTCGGTGACGTCATATCGTCACCGCTACCGGCTCGGCCGAACCGGACCGAACCGGGAGGAACCCACCACTGGGTCTCCTGCTCAAGCAGGGTTTCGACTAAAAGACCTCTGAGGTCCCTTGCAATGCTATTATTCTATCTTCTAAGCTCTAATATTGTAAGGATTTTAGACATACAGCAATTCAATTCTTAGCAAAATAAGCAGCAGATCCCCAACTACACAAAAAGGGTCATCTCATTTTTTTTGTGTGTGTTCCAATCAAAATAGAACAGAAGTTTTGTTCTAGGCTGCCAGATTTTGGCCACATTAGTTAATGGCGAGCAGAAAACTTTAGTTTTCTGGATATTTGCAGCCCAGCTCTAGCTACACTATTTTCTAATACTTTTGAAGAGCCATGTGTAATTTTCATGGGTTTATCTACCATATTGCACTATAGGATATTGATTTTTAGGAGCAAGGGGGTTCATTGCTTAGAATAGTACCTGAACCCTTGCACTATGATTAGTAAACCATAGTGTTGAACACTGAATGAATAGAGCCATTTGTATCTTATTCAAAAAGATTATTTGGAACACATCATTGAATCAAACTGCTGTGGTCTAGCTCCGTGATGGCGAACCTATGGCACAGGTGCCACAGGTGGCACGTGGAGCCTTATCGGTGGGCACACGAGCTCAGCTCCAGCACCCATGTGTGCGCCAGCCAGCTGATTTTCGGGCATTCTGGGCCCAACACACTGTTTCCAGCCTCCGGAGGGCGTCTGTGGGGGTGGGGAAGGCCATTTTCACCCTCCACAGTCTCCTAGAAAGGCTCTGGAGCCTGGGTTGAGCGAAAAACGGGCCTACCGGGCCCACCGGGCCAAAAAATAAACAAACAAAAACAGATATTTACATCATCTTCTTTTCAACATCTTCGCATCAGTAATCCATATTTATACATTTTCTTTTTCTTATCTTAATATATCTTTTATACATATATTTCTAGTATATCATATATATATACCGTTATAATATATTCTCTTAATCTAAATATTTTATTTACCTTTAACATAAACAGGTACCTAGTTTCCTTTCCACAATTTATATCTTCCCATTTGTTTCCATATTCCTCCACCTAATTTAACCATTGTTTAGTTTTCTTTTGTCCCCCTTTTTTCTCCTTTCTCCTTCAACCATTTATACCATTTCTCCCAGACTAAGTAGTATTCTGTTTCATCTTTTTCTTGTATCCCCTTTGTGAGCTTATCTATTTCCGCACACTCTATAATTTTTCTAATCACCTTGTCTTCTGATGTCATTGTTTTTCCAGTTTTGGGTGAAAACTATTTGTGCTGCTGTAATTATGTGAATAATTAAGTATCTTATTTCTTTTTCATATGACCTAGTTCATATTCTCTACTTCAAATTCTACTCCTCCAGATGTTACTTTATTCTGCTTCCAGTAGTCATATTTCTCTAAGTCTATGTTTTTATTTCAAAGTTTGTAAAAGACTTATAAGTATTAACTGCTAAGTTGTCTTGAACTGTATTGCTGCTAATTAGCCTTTTAATTTCCTGGGTTTCTTTGTGTCTTTGATATGAAGAGTTGGATAGCTTTGGAAAGCTACAAAGTGAAACAAAATTTCAGGGAAGCTGTCCACTGAATGATCAATGGCAGATGTAAGGACTTTTACAATGAGGTACTTCATCTTATAATAGGGAGGGAGGTAAGGAAAACGCTCAGAAATTAGCTAACAACAAACTTATCAAGCTGATCTTAAAGATAATTGTTACTTTCATTGGAAAGAATTGAGTGGAAGTGTTTCAGAGTCCTTTTAATATAGTATATACCCTGTTTCCTCAAAAATAAAACATCCCCTGATAATAAGCCCAATGGGGCTTTTAAGCGCATGCGCTAAAATAACCCCCCCTGAAAATAAGCCCTCCCTGAAAATATTTAAACGCATATGCAGCCAGTCCCCGCCATTTCCTTTGGTTAGGGTTAGGGAGACAGAGCTGGAAATCAGATAATACGGCAAGAGGAGTCCCATCTTGCTCCATGACCCCCAAAATAATAAGACCTCCCCGAAAATAAGGCCAAGCACTTATTTTGGGGTTCCAAAAAATATAAGACAGGGTCTTGTTTTCAGGGAAACACAGTACTATAGTTTAATATAATATGGGAATGTCAATATACCTGCTGAACAGAATACAGATTAGAGTACAGAGTAATAGAATTGGAAGGACCTTGGAGGACAAAGAAGAAATTGATGGGGCACCCACAATTTTTGGAAGCCAGCCATTCCATTGATTGATTGTTCTCACTGTCAGGAAATTTCTCCTTAGTTCCAGGTTGGATCTCTTCTTGATAAGTTTCCATCCTTTGTTTCTTGTCCTGTCTTCAAGTGCTTTGGAGAATAGGTTGACCCCATCTTTTCGGTGACAACCTCTCAAATATTGGAATACTGCTATCATGTCACCCCCTAGTCCAGGTGTGAAATGCTCCTGGTTCGGACCGGATCGCCCGATCCAGTAGTGATGGCGGCGGGTGGTTCAGAGAACTGGTAGTAAAAATTCCTGCCCTCCCACCATGCCCAGCTGAGCTGCACGATCATCAGAGGCTTTTTTTAAACTTTTAAAAGCATTTTTACTACAACCTCTTCCGCAGAAAAAATGCTTTTAAAAGTAAAAAAAAAAGCCTCTGATGATCGCGTGGCTCAGCTGGGATCGTCAGAGGCTTTTCAAAGCATTTTTTTCTCCAACCTTTTTGGCTGAAGTGGTTGTAGAAAAAAATGCTTTGAAAAGCCTCTGATGATCCCAGCTGAGTTGCCTGATCGTCAGAGAGGCTTTTCAAAGCGTTTTTTCTGCAACCACTTCAGCCAAAGAGGTTGCAGAAAAAAATGCTTTGAAAAGCCTCTGACGATCCCAGATGAGTTGCCTGATCTGCAGAGGCTTTTCAAAGCATTTTTTCAGCTGAAGATGTTGTAGAAAAAATGCTTTGAAAAGTTTTTTTAAAAAAGTTGGCCATGCCCACATTACCCCCACACACACCAAGCCATGCCTACAGAACCGGTAGTAACAAATTTTACATTTCACCCCTGCCCTAGTCCTTCTCTTTGTTAGACATATCCAGTTCCTGCAACTATTCATCATATGTTTTAGCCTCTAGCCCTCCCCTCCCGGATCTTTTTTGTTGCTCTTTTTTACATCCTTTCTAAAGTCTCAACATCTTTTTTGTATCACCCTGACCAAATTTTCCTCAATATTCCAAGTGTGGTCTTATCAGTATAAAGCAATATAAAGCAGTACTAACATTTCACGCGACCTTGATTCTATCCCTCTGTTGATGCAACCTAAGATTGAATGACTTTTTGACATATTGCTGGCAAAGTGGGTGTCCATTAGGACTTCTAGGACTTTTTTTCTCAGTTTTTACATCTTTAAAGAAGGTTTTTTTTTAATACTGTTGTTGACATTTGTTGCAAGTCTTAGTTTATACTGAGTCTTAGCTTTCCTGACTTCCTCTTTGCAGATATAATCTCATTTTCTAGAGTTTCTCAAGCTTCTTGAGTTGTTTTCCCTTTTAAGATGTTCATCCAGGCTCTACATTTGTTGAAATCAGCTGTCTTAAAATCTAACACAATAGTTTGACTTTGTTCTATTGCTTTTGCCTGTTGAATTCCAATATGACATGGTCATTCTCTCCAAAAGTTCCCACAACTTCAACTGCTTCCATCATTTCATCTTTGTTTATAAGATGTCAGTGTTCAAGAATCCGGTGTTAATATGGCTTCCAAAGCTGACATGAGAGTTAACTCCAATGTAGCTGACCCTTTAGTTCATGGCTGTCAAACTCACTGCGTCATATTGCCATCCTGTGATATTTTGCGATGTTTTTTTTTCCTTCACAGACCTGGGGTGGGTGTGGCCAGTTTGACATCCTCGCTCTAGTTCCCTTCTCTGCCTTTTGGGAGACAAAGTTGTCTGCTAGGTTTGTCAGGAACCTGTTCAATCTTCCACTGGTGGGGAGTTTGTCTCCCAGTTGATGTCAGAATAGTTAAAGTTCCCCAATACTGTTGCTTCTTGCACACTGATTAGCAAAATGTTCATATATTTCTTCTGTTTGGATTAGGGGTGGGCTTCAAAAATTTTAGAAGGGGTTCTTTTCCCGGTTGCTGGGTGGATATGGCCATGGTGGGTATGGCCTAGTCAGCCACCTGCACCACGGTGGGGGGGCATTTTTGCCCTCCCCAAGCTCCGGAGGCTTTCCTTGAGCCTCTAGAAAGGTGAAAATGGCCTCCCCAGGCTCTGGAGGCCCTCTGGACCTTCTGAATTTTCAATAAGCCCGTTTTTCGCCCTCCCCGAGCCTCCACATATGCCCTGCACTTACCCGCATTCAAAACAGCCCACGTGGGGACTCCTGGGAGAGGAGGTGCAGGGTGGGTGGGGCTAGCCAGGAGTCGGATTTAAGGGTTCTCCAAACTGTACAGACTCTTAGCTAGAGGTTTTCTTGAACCCTTGCGAACCCCCAGCAGCCCTCCCCCCCCGGTTTGCACCTATGGCAATGTCATTCCTAGATTGATCATCTGGTCTACAAATTGCTGACTCAGTTCCCCTGAGCAATGAATCTCCTATCACCAACACTTGTCTATTTCTTTTCTTAAGGAACCCTAGTCAACTACCCCCCCATCCAATGATGTCCCTTGTCTAGTGTCTGCACCTAGACAACATAACAATATGTTACTTTTGTACAATCCTGGAGATTTACATCTCTATTTCTTCCTTGGAATACTGTTCTTTACATATAATGCAGCAAAGTGATCAACAGTCTTGAGCATTAACTGATAATCCTAGCTCTGATACAATAAAATAGAATAATAAAATAAAACATGGGAAGAATAATAGTTTCATGGTTATACTTTTTTTAAAAATACCTCTGTCTGTTCCTGAAATCCTCTGTTATTCAGTGTAATATATAAACTCATACAAGTATTTAAATATGTGACCACCAGTTCATTTAATTACTATTCATTTAAATAGGAATGTTGGCCCTTTGTTGTTATGCTTTATGGTTCCACTAGATGGCAAAGTTACACCTCCAAATGAAGACCGACCAGTCTCTTTGAAAATCTCCAAAGCTTAAAACACAGATATATACACCCATAGAGATGGAGACCTATAGTGGGATGTGCCAGGTTTGAACAGAGAATACACAGAGGGACAGCTAGCCCAGAAGGGTTGAGAGGCAAAAATAAAATAAGAAATGCATATTAAGAGAATAGCAATGTATACAAGAAGGTATTACACTCATGTAGGCGGGAGAAGCTCTAGATATACAGTAGACTGCAGGGTTGAAATAGCAAGGGGAAAAAAAGAGAGAAAGAAACAGGCCTTCATTGGCAAACTGATCCTAGATTTTACAGTTTTGGAATCTCTCCATATGAGCTCCAAGCATTAAGTTTGATCGGAAAATTGGCGGCAATTGTGGAGAGTGATTAGTTTAAGTTTAAGTTTATTTTGCCAAGCATATATAAGATAACAGATAAAAGCATAAACATAATTTGAATACATGAAAAGAGTAAGAGTAAAAAGGAATATAAGGACAGGGATGGTAGGCATGCTGGTGCACTTATGCATGCCCCTTACAGACCTCTTAGGAATGGGGTGAGGTCCACAGTAAATAGTTTAAGGGTAAAGTTTTGGGGGTTAGGGGATGAAACCACAGAGTCAGGTAGTGCATTCCAGGCATTGACCACTCTGTTACTGAAATCGTATTTTCTGCAATCAAGTTTGGAACGGTTTACCTTGAGTTTGTATCTATTATTTGCTTGTGTATTGTTGTGGTTGAAGCTGAAGTAGTCATTGACAGGAAGGACATTGTGGCAGATAATTTTATGTACTATGCTTAGGTCAGACTGAAGTCAGTGTAGTTCTAAGTTGTCTAAGCCCAAAATTTCAAGTCTGGTGGCATAAGGTATTCTATTGCGAGCAGAAGAGTGGAGGACTCTTCTCGTGAAATATCTCTGGACTCGTTCAATTGTATTAATGTCCGATATGCAGTGTGGGTTCCAGACAGATGAGCTGTATTCAAGAATTGGTCTAGCAAATGTTTTGTATGCTCTAGTTAGTAGTACAACATTACCAGAGAAGAAGCTTTAGGATATCGGGATTATATATTGGGATATTAGGATATTGGGATTACAACCCTTCTTCCCCAAAGTGCCTTATTTTTAAATTATTCCTATCCCTGTTTTCTTCTTGATAAAACATGTCCCCTGGGGTGGCTAAGAAGTGACCATGTTTTTAAAGCCCAAATAATGAACTATACATGAAAGAACAACATTTGAGGAATATGACATAATCAGCAATAAGGAGCAGATCAATGGTGGTATTTAGCTGGTTCTATCCGGTTCGGGCGAACCGGTAGTGGTGGTTGCGGGAGGCTCTGCCCATCCACCCGGACATTATCACATCCTGTTTTTGACACTCTGCACATGTGCGGAAGGTCCTGCGCATGCACAGAGGTGGCCGCATTTGCGAACCAGTAGCGAAGGTAAGTAAGTACCACCCCTGGAGCAGAGGAATGAGAGATTCATTAAACCTCATTATATAACATTTACATTTGGTTTCGTTAGGACCCATTTCTTCTTCTAAGCCTCAAGGGATTAAAAACCAAGACAAAAACAAGAGAAAGCAAGACAAAATCTCCTTCAAGCTGAAACTGATCCTTGGTGTCTTCTTGGCAATGACACAAAGTGGTTTTCACTGCCTTCAGTTACAATTCTTTTTTCTACTTTTTTACTTTACCCTTGAGACTTGCTAGATGTAGCCTGCTGGCTGCTGCTTCTTTGCTCAGCCAAAGCACAAGGTGCCACTGGTCAAATTTCAAGAGATGCCACCAGAGAGAGTGAACCCTAGAGACATCAATATGATAGAATGTTTTCTACCAGCTTTCTTAACACAGACTTAATGATTATGAAACTGAATTGGTTTTTTTTTTTCACATTATAAAATTGGCGCACGAGCAAAGATTGTCCCTTAAAAGAATAAATAATTTAAGTTTCAATTTTCAGACAGGATGAAATGATTTTTTTTTTTTTAAAAAAAGGAATGGCAAGATTGTTAGTTATCAGAAATATGTAACTGTAAGACCAACTTCAGTGAATCTTGGATTCATTAATGAATCTTACAAGATGGCATTCAACTCCTTGTCACATGATTGGGTAATTGAGTGTCTAGAACAGGGGTCTGCAACCTTAAACACTCAAAGAGCCATTTGGACCTGTTTCCCACAGAAAAGAAAACACTGGGAGCCACAAAACCTGAGTGGGCGTGGCCAACTTGACGTCACTCACTTCCACCAGTCACATGATCCCCTAGCCATGCCTACTCATCCGATCATTAGGGCACTGAACCAATTGTTAAAAAACACCGGGAACCATAAAACCCTTTTGATCTCTCTCTTTCTCTCTCCCTCCCTCCCTCCCTCTCTCTCTTCCCCCTCTCTCTGTATCTCTCTATGTCTCTCTCTTTCCCCCTCTCTCTGTACCTCTCTGTCTCTGCTCTGGCCACTTCTCCATCCCCTGCTATTGTCCTTACCTTCTCAGGACAGGCAAGAAGTGACTGAGAGGAGAGGGCAAGGGGCAGGGCTAGCCAGTGGTGGGATCACCCGACAGGGAGCCACAGCAGTGGTCCCAAAGAGGCTCTGGAGCCACAGGTTGCTGACACCCAGTCTAGAAATACAAAAAGTTGGTGGAAACATCAAAGACTTTGGGCAAAGATCAATTACACAATGGAAGACATTGTGTTCAATGGTGATAGACTGGGAGAGATTAATATCAAGAGAGGAATCATTCAAGGAGACTCTTCACACCTAGGCCACTCCAATTATTAGATAGACATCTGGAATAGTGGACTGGACTCAAGCAGAACTAAAAGCCCTGGATAGAAAGATAAGAAAATAATGACAATGAATTCATCCATACAGATGTTGGTAAGACTTGATTTACTAAGGAGAATGTTACAGGTGCACCAGACAACTGAAAAAGAACAATAAAAGGGGGAATTAGAAGAGTATCTGAAGGACAATGAAGAAGATACACCATGAAGGTTTACTGAATACTGAAGAGACAAAATTGGCCTTCAAGGAGACGAAATGAAGAATAGAAAAGAGGCAAGGCAAGGCAAGGCAAGAATAACTAGCAGACAAAGCAGATAACAAGATCTGATGATGGATAAGAGCCAGGAAAGTTGGAGAAAGGAGAGGCTGACTGCCTAAGACCAAGCATTAAGAACAAATGCCACCTCTGAAAAGAAACAGTGCATCATACAGTTAGCAAAACCTCAAGAAAATTGCACAGGCTGACTACAGACAATGACATGACAAAGTGGTAATAATGGTGCATTGGAGTGTTAGCAAGAAATACTATTTGTCTGTGTGGAAAGTTAGCACCCACCCCTCTCCTAGAAGAATGAAATATTCTAGGAAATATTAAAAAGGCAGAATATTATACTTCCTTGGATGAGAAAAGGAGAAACATGCTCTTGGAAAGCAGCCCCCACCTTTGTTAATAGCCCCAGAAAGACTGGGCCATCTTATCTACAAGACAAAAGGCCTTCAGCTCCAGCTCCAGGGTGATAGGATTAGCCCTCGCACAAGATCCAAACCAGGACAAAGCCATTAAGCTATAATAGGAATTGCCCAACAGCCTTTCAGAACACAAGCCTCTTCATTACATCATCACCCAGCAAGATTCAACCAAGCCTGGGACACAGACAGCCTACAAGCTTAGCTGGACCCCTGCATAGCCCCCTGGGAGTCTGACAACCAGTGGTGGGATTCAGCCAGTTCGCACCACTTCAGGAGAACCGGTTGTTAACTTTCTGAGCAGTTTGGCAAACTGGTTGTTGGAAGAAATCATTAGGGCAGAGAACCGGTTGTTAAAATACTTGAATCCCACCACTGCTGACAACCAATAGGATACATTTCTTGCACAGGAACAGGAAGCTCTAAGGCAAGGCCCAAGAGAGGTATAAATATCTCTCTCTCTGCACTCCATGTGGTCAGCTACCCAGAATCATACATGCTTGGTGGTTCTGCTTCACCATTAAACCATCTTTTCAAGCAGCCTCCATGTTTCCAGTGTCTTTCTCCCCACTTGGAACTCAATCCAGATGAACATTTCTTCCAACGCCTGCAAGCCAGGACTAGTGGAACCACAAAACAGATAAAGTAATAAAAAACAAAGACAACAAAGTGCTCTGGGATTTGAGAATTCAGAGAAGCATCTTCTACACAACACCCCAGATTTAGCAATTGTCAAAAAGAAAGAAAGAAAGAAAGAAAGAAAGAAAGAAAGAAAGAAAGAAAGAAAGAAAGAAAGAAAGAAAGAAAGAAAGAAAGAAAGAAAGAAAAAGAAATGTGGCAGTACCTGGAGTGAGCAGAATAGAAGAGGAAGGACTCGAGAAAATACAAAAATATAAAGACCTGTAAATATAAGTAGAACGACTGTGGCAAAAGAAAGCAAAGATAGTGCCAATAGTAGTAGGCGCCCAAATCAGCACCAGTCCATTGCAATCATACTAGTATTACAAATACTATGCTACACTGTTTCCTATGCATCCACAGAATAGTAAGGACTTAATTTAGTCTCACACTTTTTCCTTCCTTCCTTCCTTCCTTCCTTCCTTCCTTCCTTCCTTCCTTCCTTCCTTCCTTCCTTCCTTCCTTCCTCCCTCCCTCCCTCCCTCCCTCCCACCCTCCCTATTTATATTGTTAGCTCTATATATTTTATTTTGGGATTTTATTTCATACTTTTAATTATCATGCTTTACTGTTGGTATCGATATTGCCCGTCTGCTCCATTTTCACTGGGAAGGCAGAACAACTTGCTTGCAAACAAAATTAGCAACTCAGCTAGTTGTTCCTTGTTGGTGGACAACAAGGATTTTTTTTTTCTTTACCACTGTTTAAAAACAATTTCCTTCTGTTATAGATTTGTTCAGAGGAGACTTAAGACTTATGTTTCTATGGCACTTCAGGGAGAAATTCAGGCTGCAGTCACTATGCAGCTATAGCTTTCCCCAATTCTCATATGTCCTCTTCCCTTCAAAAAAATAATAATCTTGCTTACCGCCTGAATACAATAATAAGTTCTGTAGTGGTGGAAGATAAAGAGGAATAAACAATATTTTTGTAAACGGACAAAGTACTCGCAGGGGGAACTTCTGCACATAGAAATGAATCTGGCTTTAGGGCCAGTACAAAAAGTCCCTTTTCTCTGATCCTACATCAAGTAGAAGAGAGGAGGAATTATGCGTCCTAAAATCTGTCATCCTTAAGGTAAAGGTTCCCCCATATATACATGCTAGTCATTTCCAGCTCTAGGGAGCGGTGCTCAACTCCGTTTCAAAGCCAAAGAGCCAGTGCTGTCCGAAGATGTCTCTGTGGTCATGTGGCCGGCATGACTAAACGCTGAAGGCACATGGAACACTGTTACCTTCCCACCAAAGGTGGTCCCTATTTTTCTACCTGCATTTTTTATGTGCTTTCAAACTGCTAGGTTGGCAGAAGCTGGGGCAAGTAACGGAAGCTTACTCCGTTACGCGGCGCTAGGGATTCGAACCACTGAACTGCCGACCTTCTGATCGACAAGCTCAGCATCTTAGCCACTGAGCCACCACATCCCAAAAGGTCTGATCATCCAAAATATTATGGCGCATGGGAACAAAGATACAAGTGATGCAGCTTTCCCATTTCAGGTACTGAATATAAGCGAACTATTCCCTAAAAATAAAGACTGATTGTTTTAATTTAACCATGAAAAGAAAAACGCAATGTGTAGACCTGCAAATAAATCACTATATAAGAAACAGTGAAACAAAAGCCAGAACAAGCACAACAATACAAATCCAGCAATATTTATATCTAAAGAATTGCTACGATATCACACCTATGTCTTAATCGTATTTCTAATCTTTCCTTAGTTTCATTAAACAGCTCCAAATTTAAGAATTAACACATATTTCTTCAAGTCGATCAGTAGTGGTTGGTACACACATGTCTATCCAGAGAAAATTATCTTTCAGGCAATAATACAAGCATACATTCAAAAATTTTCACCAATAGACACATTCCATGTGATTGGAATGTGATTTAGCAACATACTGTCTTAGCATCTTTCTAAAAATCTGGTATATATATATATATGCTAATGTACCTGCTATCTCTTTAACATAAGAAGTTTGAAACCAATGTTTTTTTTAAAAAAATATTCATTGAAGAGCCCAATAGACCTGGAGAATTATCATTAATTAGTTTGTGAAGTAATACTTTAAGCTCACAAAAAACTATTTAATTTTCTTAAAACCTGAGATCATTGATTCTGTAATATTGGAAACCGTAGTTCTCTATTCCAAATTTCCTGTCTATTGTTCCTATTCAGTTTTTAATTTTATAAAACTGAATTGCTTTTCTTTCTTTCTTTCTTTCTTTCTTTCTTTCTTTCTTTCTTTCTTTCTTTCTTTCTTTCTTTCTTTCTTTCTTTCTCCTTCCTTCCTTCCTTCCTTCCTTCCTTCCTTCCTTCCTTCCTTCCTTCCTTCCTTCCTTCCTTTATCAGAGGGGTTTCTGAAGCAACCAATGCAATTTGTCCAAACAAGAGATATAACTGAAGCTTTGGCATTGAACAGTTTTTGGCAAATTGTACTCCTTTTGGTAAATTATACTTTCTTTTAAAATATAATTTAAAAATTGCCCTCTTAAAAATTGCTATCCCATTTCCAGCCAGCACTTCATCACCCAAGCATTTTGCTCAGCATCTGAAAAGGAGAATTATTCCAAAGGAATAATATAATGATCGTTCTCAGTAGTGTAAAGATCAACTTGTTTTAATTCCTCAGTAGTGCCTCTTAATGTATTTGTTGATATTGGTAGCATTCCTACAATAGAACAAGCCAAAATTTAAGTGTCAAATAATAAGTCTGCAATTGGCCCCACATCTGTACATAATCCTTTCTTTTTATTTATTTTTTTAAATGTTAATTACATGGTTTATTATGCTATAGAAAATCAGGAAAATTACCATTCTATTTTCATATTAAAATTTTAACTCTAAAGAAGAGAACGTGGATTTTGACTGTTCTGTGGAAAAAACCCTCATCAATTTATTTTAAATATCTATATTAGCATAGACTAATATTTCTCCTGAGGTAATATTCCTTTTAAAATGTATACTTCCCCAGAGGCTCATAAGTATTGTCAGTCATCTATTAATGTGACCAATAATCTGCATTATATACTTTGAAATATACTGATGCATGAAAAAGGACATTTTCTTTGGAATAATTGCAAATCTTGAATAGCACTTGAACAAAAACGTAAGTCAATTTTTGAATATTTCCATGGAAACGGTATTACATATTGGCTTAAACCTATTGCACTTAAATCAATGTAAAGAATATTTACTATTATATCTCAAGGTTGCCTTCCATCCTTTCCGAGGTGGGTAAAATGAGGACCCAGATTATTGGGGGCAAGAGGCTGACTCTGTAAACCGCTTAGAGAGGGCTGTAAAGCACTGTGAAGTGGTATATAAATCTAAGTGCTATTGCTAATATAGGGAATTTACTAATCCTCTCATAAAACCAGATCATGCAGAATGAATGATTGATAATACTTTCTACAGTGTTTTTGTCAACATTGCAATCATAATCTTTCTGGATGCATTTCTAAAGCTTTTGTACCTCTAGTTTAATATTTACATGAAGCTACTGAATGTTTTCACCTGTTTACATGGATTAAGTGTTATTAACACAGACATGATACTCAGCAGCAAGTCCTGATCAACCAAATTTTGTCAATGTATTCATGACTGGCAGAGACATGGTAACAAGGTCAGCCAATGAATAGGGCTTAGTAACAAGGTCAGCCAATGGGAGCTGAAACAGTTTGGAGCCTGGGCGGGGCTTAGTTCTGTAGCTCTGAGTCTGTGCTAAAGCTGAAACTAGTCTGCTGAATTGAAACTGAAACTCTTCTCTCCTCTGCCTGTGTTTGCTTGTAACTACTACCACTTTGGAAGAATCAGCCATTGGTATTGTATATTTATTTTCATGTCTTCTATTGTATATAAAGAGAAGTTAATGAATCCTGCTGAATCAGTTACCTGTGTGTGCTTTTTGGATTTGATTGCTGCAACAAACTCTGACAAATGTAAAGTTTTGTCTGAAGACTGTGAGGATCTGAAGACTGTGAGGGTCAAATAGGGATGAACAGACTTAATTCCAGGTGGAAGAATTCTACCACAGGGATTTTCTATTTTTAATTCTGAATGGAGGTGCAGACTACCAGGCAGAACTGATATATAATTTGGGATCTTTTTGGACTCACTGGTGAAAGCCATTAAAAAAAACTCAAAAGTTCTTTCTCAAGTCATCCATGTCTTAATCATCTCAAGTATAGGCTACTACAATGTATATCATTTATCACTGTCCTTGAAGGTCACATGGAAACATTGACTGGTCCAGAATTCTGTGGCATTAGTTAATTATGAGTATGTATTGGAATGCCCATGTATTTCCTCTAATATGCAAGTTGCCACCACATGCCATGCACATGAATTCATCAAAGTCTGGTATTCAACCAATGGATCTATCTACAAACATGTCAATTTGGAGCCAGCCTATGAACCCATAATGAGCCATATCAATCGAATGACCAACCAACGGCAGCACCGAACATCTTCTCACTAGGTGACCTTCATGCACAATTACCAGCCAGTCACACAGTTCCCATAACTACTGTCCAGCTCTGTCTTCCCTGAGTCTTCATGCTGCCCGGTTTCGGGTCAGTATTGGGGCTCAGGACCCCAAACAGCACCCCGGGATCCGGGGAGCTGGTAAATCATTTTAGGAGAGATTCGGGTTAATGTTAGGGTTCCAAGTAACACACCCAAAAGAAAGTTCAAGATTTTGCCTCTCTCTCACATGTCTACCACACATCCAATCAGGTACTGTCCGGAACAGAAGATATCTCCTCATTCTTCTCAGCACAGCTGCAGGGCACGATGGCCTTGAGTTTTTCAAAAAGAATTTTATTTTGACTACATATCCTCTTCACGCTATACCATCTCCCCTCCCATTTTCCCACAGTAGAATTTGTGGCAGGCCTGAAGCCTGAAGGCACAAAAGTAGAAAGGTGGCTTCCAGTTTTGACAGGTCACATGGCATAACCAGCCAGTCACATGACCACATGAGCTCAATAAAAGTGGTAAAGAACTGAAAAAAAAAAGGTGCTTCAACCAAAGTCCCACTGAGGATGTCTCCTAGCCTGGTGACGAAACATTCAGAAGCTGAACAGAAAGCTTGGAGAACAAATCACCACCAACATTCCACCACCCATCTTTTTACAGAGGCTCTCTCTCTCTCTGTCTCGTGGCAGGGGTGGCCTTGTGCACGCATTGCAGTTAATATTCTGAAAAAAAACTCATTTTATCATGTAGGTTATTCGTCCAATTTGTGCTCATACTGACCACTGATTGTACTATGTGTAAATGGAGAAAACTAGAGAAGGAAATAGTCTGTATGGTGGATGAGAAGCTGAATTGCAACCATGCTTTGTGACACATATGGCTAAATTGGAGAGAAAGGGATTATCCAATAGGGATGTGCATTCCCAGAGAAGGGCTGTGAAGCTGGGAAACACACACACACACTCACACACACACACACTTTAAGGAACAGCAGAGAGATGCTCTGTTTGACTTGCACAAGGTCCAAAACACATCTTCTAAATCAAATGTGCCCAGCCATGATATCCACTTCAAGATTCGTGCATTCCTGTAGTTTAGACTGTAATACCCACACTTGCATTTCTATTAAATCTAAAATATGCAAAATGGCCTTTATTATGGATAATTTAAGACAGCGCTGCACTTTTCCCAAAGACAAAATGACTGTTTCCAAGAAAGCCACGGTTAATGATTGGAGCGAAAGATTCTCCCTGGCAGGGAACTCTAGAAAATGTTTGATTTCTTTTGCCTGGCAATAAACTGACCTCCATGTTGTCTGCTATTTGGGGAGATTGGAGGGAGAGAAACAAAGATTTGATTCTGCAAATGATTCCCCATTGTGAGCTTCATTCACTTCATAATGTGGGTGTCAGCTGGCAAAATGCTTTGAGTGCAAAGTTGTTAAGAACTGATTGGAACAGGCAGCACAATACTGCTGGAGATGAACAGGATGGAATAAAATGCAGTTGACCTCTTTTAGCATTATTCTTCCTGCAAAGTTTCTTATGAATTTTAAGGGGGAAAAAAAAAAAAAGAAAAGAAGGGAAGGGAAAGAAAAAAGTTCCATAGGGAAAGTTTCTCCACTAAGAAAATGTGCATTTGGTTATCCGCCATACTTAATGGAACCCAGAAGTTTACAATCTAGTAAGTTTTGCTGTGAGGTGTTTCCCGACAAAAATCAGAATAATGATAGCAATGGTATGGCCTGTGATCTATGGAAGCAGAATTTGGGCCTCGAAAAAAAGCAGGGGAGATGGAATATTAACACTTTTGAATTTTGGTTTTCGAGAAAACTCCTAAGAATACCATGGGCAGTCAAGCAAACAAATTATTGAACAAATCAACCCAGAGTTTGTTACTTGAGGCGCAAGTGTCCAGACTCAAATTATCCTACTTTGGACACATTATGTAAATACCTAAATCTCTGGAGAAGTCCCTCATGCTCGGAAAGGTGGAAAGGAAGAGAAGAAGAGGATGGCCAACAGCAAGATGGAGGAACTCAGTTACACAGATGAAGTGTACACCATTGGTAGATTTGAAAGTCAGTGACAGATCGTCATAGAAAATGTCTATTTATGTGGTCACTAGGAATTGAAAGCAACTTGATGGCAGCTCATCAAAAAGATAGCCAAGTTGCTGAATAGGAAGTCAAAGAGATTGACCAGCAGCAGGTGGATGGACTCAATCACATCGGTGTAGCATTGAAAGACCTAAAAGACCAGGTTAGGCACAGACTGTCATGAACAACAACAACAACAACAACAACAAATGGATTAAGAGTCGATATGACTTGATAGCACATAATCAATCAACCAAAAGTCTTGCTACATTTATCTGCCTTTCTACCGCCCCCCTCTTTGCCAAATCTATCATCTACCTACCTACCTAGCTATCATCTATATTATCTCTCTATCACCTCTCTGTTTGTCTGTCTGTCCGTCCGTCCGTCCATCTATCTCTATCTCTATCTCTGTCTCTGTCTCTGTCTCTCTACCGTGTTTCCCCAAAAATAAGACCCTGTCTTATATTTTTTTGAACCCTGAAATAAGCACTTGGCCTTATTGCCATGCACTCAAAAACCCGATTGGGCTTAACATCAGGGGATGTCTTATTTTGGGGAAAACAGGGTATCTATCTATCATCAGGAGCCTGGTTTAGCTCAACAGACAGAAGCACTGTAATTTAACACCAGCTGTCTGCAATTAAAGTAAGATCGAATCTCGCCAGGCTCAAGGTTGACTCAGCCTTCCATCCTTTCTAAGGTAGGTAAATTGAGGACCCAGTTTGTGGGAGCAATAAGCTGACTTTGTATAAATATACAAAAGTATGAAGGCTATTGCTTAACACACTGTAAGCCGCCCTGAGTCTCCGGAGAAGGGCGGCATGTAAATCAAATTTTAAAAAAAATCTATCATCTCTCTCTCTTTCCTCATATATTCAAGAAAATAATGATTTTGCTCATTTAATCATTTTCAGGAGCAGAAGTACTCTTCCAGAATGGAATTAGGAAGTCTTTAAGGCCTTGGAATAGCAAATTCAATCTACTTCTTAAAGTGTGCTTTTATATAATGATTTTGCATGTCTGAGTCTGGAAAGCTAACCTCAAATGCACAGTTAAGACATCATTGGGCTCTTTGTCTTTACTCTGAGACAATTGATACTTTATGAGTGTTTCCTAGAAGGCTGATTGAAACCATCATTACGACAAAGCCATCACTATAATCATTCACTGTTAGCAAGGTTAAACCATGCTTGGGTGAAAGCTAATATTTAAAAATCCATTCTGCAGGAAAAGGAAATAGTAGCAGGAAGATTTCTATTAATGATTAAATTTATTTATTCTTTCTATGTAGCTCATTCTTTCTCTCATTTCTCTATTCTATTGCTATGTAGTTAGCAATGGCTTATAATCTCTAAGAGAAAATTGCCTTTGCAAAAAACCAACAACAGGGAGCAGAGGCAATGGCATGGATCAGTGGTGGGTTTCAATTTTTTTTACTGTTTTTACAGTTCTGTGGGTGTGGCTTGGTGGGTGTGGCTTGGCTTGGTGGGCGTGGCTTGGCTTGGCGGGCATGGCAGGGAAAGGATACTGTAAAATCTGCATTCCCTCCCCACTCCAGGGGAAGGTTACTGCAAAATCCCCATTTCCTCCCGATCAGTTGGGACTCGGGAGGCAGAGAATAGACGGGGGTGGGGCCAGTCAGAATTTTTACTACCGGTTCTCTGAAATACTCAAAATTTCTGCTACTGGTTCTCCAGAACTGATCAGAACCTGCTGAAACCCACCTCTGGTATGGAACTGTATGTAGCACAGGTAACACACACTCACATGCAGACAGATACATGTACAGTTTTGTGTGCTTTTTCTGTGAAGTGGAATTTGTTTTTACACTAAAAGAAGATGCAAAATTGGTGATTTTGAGACAAGAAGTTTTGTAGAATAATGTTGAGTATTTTTCTTCAGAAAGTAGAAAACATTTCCATC